>NC_142993.1:5454545-5757575 GCF_061535395.1 Colias eurytheme | reverse complement strand
AGGTTGTACGCTATTGTGCGATGGATTCATTTGAGGGTAATAGAAAAGTATTCTTTATGGCTAAGCTATCGTTTAGTTAGAGTTATAGCGCACCATAAACTAGGGTCAAACTTGAAGGCGATCGATACACAGGTTTACTTATCCATGGACGCATGGGGCCGGACACATCGCGTGCCACCTTTAATACAAAAATATCGATTTTTCCACAAAGCCGCGTCACCGCAATCAATATGCCTTTCCGCCCCATGCCTAATTACGCCCACCTACATCAGTCAAACATCCGTTAAAAGCTCCGTAATCACCCCGCCGGTGGAATACCATTGAATGTCTACCCTGAAAATAGCGCATACTGAATCATTCAAAGTGCACAGGAAAACGCTTCATTGTAAACGTTTTATTTAATTTTCCCTCCATTTACTTTTTTATAATTTCTGCCGGGCATAAAAAACGATCCGCCGCCGCAGGAAGCGCGCACACACAAGGGCTGCCATATCTGGACGCACACATCGACAAGAACACCTGTCTCGGGAACGAAAGGTGTGCTCAAGCGTGTGGAGAAGAGACGACTATATGTGAAGTCGAGTAGTGAGAGAGAGAAGTAGATGCGCGCGCAGAGTGTTGGCACGCCCGCCGCGCGTCCCGCTCGCTCGTGAGCCCGCCTGAGAACCGTCAGTCAGTCTTTCGCGTGCAAAGGTAGTGCTTGTATGTGCCACCTTTGCTTTGTCGCGGCCGACAGTGTCCGTAACTGATATTCGGAAAATTGTGCATGTGCGTTTTCCGACGAAAGCAGTGTGTGTGCTTGTGATATGTGCTATTGTTTTCTAGGTAACGGAGGTTGTTGTTTAAAAAAGGCTGCTCTATGTTTATTTACGCTATTCAGTAGTTAGAGACCTAAGTTATTGGTGGCAATAGTTTTTCCGTTTCGCATGAAAAGTTAAATGAAAAAAAAAAGTTTAAAAGGATGTTGCTGGTATGAATAAATATTCCGTTAAAAGCGCGCTATTCTTTCACAAGATTAAAATTTACGATCCGTTAATTGTTCGCGCCGCTTAGATAAGCATAACAAACTGCGCTACACAGACAATCTGTAGTTTAACTAGACATGTGTTTGAAAATACTTTACATTACTCGGTAAATCTTATAAAGACGCACATTATATCCAAGTTTGTTAAAACTTTCTTAGTTGCATATAACTCTAGATAAATAATAAAGATATGTTTGATAGTTATGGTTGATGATGTTATCTGGTTTAAAAACAATTAAATTATTAAATCTTTAATATGTATTTTAAAAATAAAATAATAATGAGATTTCTAATATTGTTATTAGGATATCTCGCTCTACCTACATAATGATGAATTCGTTTGAATAAGGCCCGAAAACTTCATTCACACTCATCTTCATTTCACAATTTAAATAGCAAGTTTCTTTAATCCTTGGCCCTTATTAGTTTATTAATACAATATTGTAATGAATCCAAAACCTTATAAGTATGTATTTGATATCGCACAATAACGATAGTACCTACTTAATAAATGTAGAGTGGTAATTAAAATAATAAAATCTATTAATAAATGACGTAATTTTACGATGAATTCAACGCAGTTTGTACTTAGACATACCTTGTAAATGGTGTGTATTAGTTTCACATAATATTGTGAAA
Organism: Colias eurytheme; assembly: GCF_061535395.1. Taxonomy (NCBI): domain Eukaryota; kingdom Metazoa; phylum Arthropoda; class Insecta; order Lepidoptera; family Pieridae; genus Colias; species Colias eurytheme. The sequence continues at coordinate 5,755,912 of NC_142993.1, read as the reverse complement.
TACAGTAATTGTACTGCATTCCTTGGCCAATATCATACAGTTAATGAACATTGCATGTCAGAAAATTGGAATAGAAACGTTTGAAAGTACTAACTGACTGTACGCTCTAATAAATTAGGAGTAGTATAAAAATTATTTAGCAACACAAATAGAATTAAAGGCAATTCAACCATGCGTTTTCATATCTCAATTATTTATCGCTATCTAAAAAATAAACAATATTATACAGTTTATTCACAAAAAAATACTTATTTTCATTGATAGGTAGGTAGTCGTTATTCATATCGTATGCGAACCTAACTATATGGTAATAAGAAACATTGATGCGGTGACATAAGAATATTATCACACATTACCTAGGTATATTGCAATCATACTTTTTGTAGTAGCAATGCACATTGAATCACAAAAACATACAATGTTATATTATGGTAACGCAAATGCAAATAAAAACCTACTAAGTATTCTAGTATGTTCTGTAAACAATATAGGGTCATTGCGCCTGTTCGCGTCCACATGCCTATTCGCGTCCATTTTGCGGATATCTTTTAGAAAATTCACGAAAATAAGTATACTTTAAGTAAAATTGTAATAAGAAAATTTTCCGATAATACCTCAATGTATAAGAGACATGCACACATATTCAAAATATGCCTGCGCACCGCCTATCCTATTAAAAAAAATTATTTAATTTTGGCTATTAGACGAGAGAGCTAAAACGCGCGGTATTTTGAGAAAAAAATAGTGCGCAGCGTCGCGTTTCACGGTAAGTATCTTATTGTTAAATGTGAATTTTTGAATATGTAACTGTTTCTTTACTTTGCTAACAAAACATGGAATAGTATGGATTATAAATCAGCTTATTTCTTTTACAATTAATAGCTAAAATAAGGTGGACGCGAATTACTACACCGAATTTGTACAACTTCCATTTTGCGTCCACGGTGGGCGCAAACTATACCTATAGTGCATAACAATAGAACAAATTGCGTCCACATTGTTTTTCATTAAGTAGCAATGAATTGTTTGTTAAAATATGTAATTTAAAATAGATTGTAAATTTTTGACTAAGACTACAAGTTGATAATTAAAATTTTCATTCAAATTAGCAATTTTTTTTGCTATTTTTTCATTTTAAAATGGGTATTCTAAGAATGAGACCTAGTATCTTTGAGAATGAGAGTGAGAGTAATATAAACAAAAAATAAATTTAATTCATTAGAAACTAAAAAATAGGATAGGTAGGTAATCTTAATAGAACTGATTATTATTTATTTACATAACGTAACTTTGTTTTTTGTTAATTTTTAGTTCTATTAATGATGAGAAGATAAATATAAATAAGTTTTTCCAGTTTCCTTACAGTGAATTATATTAATAATAATGTTGATTTTAGGGTTCCGAACCTCAAAAGGAAAAACCGTAATCCTTGTAGGATCACTTTGATATCCATCCGTCTGTATGTCCGTCTGCCGGTCTGTCTTTCGGTCAAGACCCTTTTTCTCAGTAACGCGTGGAGGTATAAAGCTGAAATTTATATTGAATACTCAAGTCTACGGTTCCTTGAAGCAGTGAAAAAATCAAACTTATAAGCCAAAGCAATCAAAAGATACAGCCGTTTATGCTGCAAATTTTCGCAAATTTCGACATTCGCAAGGGAATCAAAACCTACAGGGTACTTTACGTGAACACAGACACTTGAAGTTTGGTACGAAGCAACGTCTTATAGCAAAAATAAGGGAAACATTGAAAAAAATAATCATTTACAGTTAAAACATATGAAAAAAAACGAGTTAAAACGAAACCCTCGGTGTGCGAGTCCCACTCGCATTTGGCCGGTTTTTATTAAATAACTATATTCGTAAATAAATAATTTATTAAAATCTAATTTTTATTTGCATTTATCTGATAAAATATCACCCAATACACTCTTAATTCCTTTTCTAAGCTGGTGGACGCGAACTGGTCCACGGGTGGACGCAAACTGGAATTTTTGGACGCGATCTGGGTAAAACGCCTAATTCTGCTATTTGTCTAGATAAATAAAAACCACATGATATTTCCAACACAATTGAAAGTAAATCTTAAAATAGACTATGTAATGAACACGTTACATAAATTTTGCGTTGAAATTTGTTCTGGAACATTTTTATTTTCTCCTTCAAACTTTCCAACTGCACTAAGTGGACGCGAACAGGCGCAATGACCCTAGGTACAGATAGTATGCACAAGGGGTCGCTACTATTGCATCCGTCCAGCTGTCACGATGAATATTCATTCACCCTTCAATTAACTAATTAATATGATATCAGTATTAGATTAGTAGAATTCTAGTATTGTTACATAAATGAAATAATACATATTCTATATTGTTATTGAATGGGCAGACGTAGAGACTAATTGGAGTTAATTGACGAGAATGACCTTAAGAATGCCGGTGTGATCATTAAATTTAACTGCTCATGTTAAGAGGTTAATCGAATTAGATTCAGATGAGGTTTTGAATCGGGTGAGGGTTCGCTAGAAGACAAATTAAATAATTGGGCTTTGAAGAGTTCGTTATTATTGAAATATGTAGGTACCTACCTACTTGTTCCATTTTATCTGATAAAAAGTTCTGTGGTTGGTAGAAAACAACTTTCGTAGACGATAAGAGCTATAAAAAATCGAATAAACGATACATTACGTCTCATGGTATGCACTTATTGCGAATAAGACTATGCAATTGAAAACAATACAATGCTATTGTTCTTTTCAATCAAGAGAGTACTTTTCGCTTACATTCGTTTCATTGTTGGTTTTTGTTATGCTATGGTCGAAAGGGATTGTGGTGAAATATACTATGTACTAATTTACAATTATGCTCTAAGATTCTAATGACTTTAATATTTTGAAAAGAAATAACTAGGTAATAATATTGTTTTAATGTTATCATAATCTATACAATTTTAAACTTAAGAAAAAATTAACCTTGTTCATTTAGTTATCTCAAGTTGAAAATATGCTTGATTCAGACATAGCAGGTTACAAAAAACTTTACTTCGACTTTCCTCTCTTACGAATTTATAACAAGAGTACAATAATCAGAGCAATTTCTAAACCAAGAAACATAAAATATAAAGCAACTTATTGCGATCTGAGTACCTCAGACCACAGCGTTTATTGTAAATCGAAATTTTTTGTAGCGTCTCAACGTCTCATTCTTTCCGTTCCATATCTATGTCCATTATTACAGTTTTTGTTGTCAATCCGTTCTTGTGTACTTCGTTGGCGTAATTACCGAGGCGAGTCCGCTCCGAATAGTCACTTGTAGAGAAGCCATTGTGCCGGTTTCGTTGCGTCACGACCGCGAGATCATGAGAGGTACCTACTAATAGCCGCTTGTTAAATTAATTGCGCTGGGTATTTTGATCTAGATAAATGCATAATGTGTCTTTCGACGTGTGCCGTTGCGTACGTACTCTAAATAAAGACCTACAATTTATTGAATGAAAGACACTTGAACTAAATAGAATTAAAACGAATAGGATGAGATGGACGTCAGTAAGGAACATTTGGAATACGAAGCGAGCCAGCGAAGCGATAAGCGTATCTTAAGTTATAGCCAGTTGGCTGCGCCAAGAAGACAATAATAAACCTATATACTGCCCACAATAGATACAGAAAAATAATCTTTTGTTTCATATAACTGAACACAATTCTTTATTCCATACCTATATGAAATAGGTGCTCACTGCTTATTGCAGTTATAAATAACAAAATGCTTTACTATTCTAAATTTCGCGACAAACCTGCATAGACAGTATTCATAAATAAAATGATTTGTATACGTAAAATATAGCGTTACATGTCACATTGTTTGCACATTCAAAAATATGGATCGGTTGTGATAGGATTGCAGTGGAATCAATCCGTTTTGGTCTATTTTGCAATACGCTCGAATAGAATTGTTTTGCAATAAAAAATATGTCCGCCAGTGGTCCGCCACGCTTTCTTTGGCACGATAGTTTACACAATCGATTGTCATGCCAGTTCGATAGTTTTACTTTGAATTCAGCATTTTTACACAATCATGGCGAATTGAGGAAAACTTCAAGTGTATTTGTTTTGAATTTCCAAATAATTGAACTGAATTTCAGACTGTTTAATATGGAAAGCATTTGTCAAAGAGTTCAGAAAATATTTAACTTAAACCACAGAATACATAATAGTAGCTAAACGCTACAGAACGGACACTCTCCGCCTCCCGCCAAAATTAAACACTTACCTCACCCCGCACGATCAGTCTAAAAATGGTCCACATTTTTCTACAGGGTAATTTTATTATTTCGGATTTGTGCATGATTATCGTTTTTCGTAGAAAATGGTTAGATATATTGTGCTGTTTACGGATGTATTTCATCAGAAAAACGCGAATTTACGCTAGTTTACGCTAGTCAAAAATGTGCCAACCATAAAGCGTTAACACACACATTTGCAGTCTCTACAGTGTCACTGTCAAAACGATAATTTTGTATGGAGTGTCCGGGGTGTGCTTAAACATAAATAAACAAAACAAACAAATATAAATAATACAAATGACATAAAACCACATACCTACTCTGTTCTTTTCTATGTCAAACGAGTTGGACCTAGTTAAAAGCGATGTAATAAATTTTATCAGATTTTATGTGATGTGAAAAACTAGAACATTGGTTCCTTCACGATGACTGCGATTTCCGCCAAATGTAAATATTTGCGGTAATAAAAATCTCTTTAGGCCATTAATGATACAGACCATGACTTGTTTTTCTTGTAAATAACATGTACTATGATGTATTGGAAAATTTTAATACCAAAATATCCAAATATGAATTTGTATTTAATTTTTGAGCCGTTTATCAGTTGGCTTTGCTGGAACCTATCGGTATTTGTAGACATACTTTTATTGAAGTAATTGACTATTTACTTATTCGTGGTAGAGTTTCTAATGATTAAAGATGATTTAATTGCATCATGTATGGGTGCATTAAGACTCTATTCCATATATGGACACCTATTGCAGTTTATACTTTTCAATTTTGCACAATAATATGATGAAATATCATTCAATATTTTTTTGTAGAGTTCACAAAAATTTTAGTATGATTTTACCGCTATCAGAGGGCGGTATAGGTATATTAAGAAGAGCTGGAACGTCAACACATTTACACATTGCACATGTTAGGCCGGGAGATACTGACAAAAAATTTCGGGTCATTTGTAACAGGATGGCGGTCTAGAGGGGTCTTAGTACGCAATGACAAAAAGAAAAATGATGGTCAGAACGCTGGTACCGGCGGACTAGTCGCGTGGGCGTTAGTCACACTCGTCGGATAAAAAGCGAAAGTCCAACGATTTGTAACACAAAAATTTTAGAATTTACCGATAGCCCTTAAAAAAGATGTAGGCGGTAGTGTCATGCCATACAGTTACGATGTGACTTACAGTCCGCCATACCGACGTGAATGCGTTGATTTAAAAAAAACAATTCAACCATTTGTACCGGGCTCACTTTTGCACAGGTAACCATCGTCGTGCAGCCATTTACTAAAATCGCCATGCCATACTTTTCGGACGATTCCAAATGGTCGCCATACCGCGGAAAATCTGCAAATTTTTGATTTTTTTTTTCTCGCCTAACGATTTGTACCACCCTACATTTTTTTTCAACAACTCCTGAATGATTATAAATAGAAGTGTGATAATGCTATACCTGTGGGAGGTGGCGAATGTGTATAAGATTTTTTTCTTATTGTAAGATTTTATTCGTAGTTTGAACGATTTGTAGCAGTATGGCACTAATTTTTCCCTCTATTAAAAGTATGGCAAATATAATAATGGTCACGTTGCATCATATACTTTCCAAAAATGCCGTACTGGTACAAATCGCCAATTCTTTTCATTTTTTTTACGTCTTGGCTTAAGTCTTACAATCATCCGCCCCATGTTTGCAATCTGCGATATTTTTTTTTCTAGGTAGAATTGTATACAAACAAACAGAATATAATGATCCCATACTGTAAAAAATTATTTTACGTATTGTACAGTCGTATTTTTGAAACGTGACGAATAAATTAATTTTCAAGTATGGCAGCACTTTTTCCCCCTACTAGAAGTATGGCAAATACAGGGTGTCCCACTGTTGGTATACTAAGCTCAAAGGAGGTTATAGTTTTGCATACGCTGAGTACGTAAAAAATAATTAAAAAATTCCAGACGCATTTTTTTTTAAATAGATGAATTCTTAAAACTCTATGTGTACACCCATAACAAGCGAGCCGCCCAACTTTGCCACCAGCACGTGAGCTATCGTTTAAGATTATGTTTTCATAGATAAAATGCTCATATTAGAGAAGCGGTATATGCCGGCTGCGCGAAGCTAGAGAAGAAAACATGGATTTTCAGGAAAAATTTAGCAAAAAATTTTGGACGTAATTTTTTTTTAAAGTATTTTTTACGTGATCAGTGTATGCAAAACTACAAGTTCCTTCGCGCTTAGTATACCAATAGCGGGACACCCTGTATAATAATGGTCACATTTTATCAAATACTCTCCAAAAATCCAAATGCAATACTGGTACAAATTGTTTGGCGAAAAAAAATTTTTTTTTGCAGATTTTCGGCGGTATGGTGGCCATTTGGAATCGTCCGAAAAGTATGGCATGGCGATTTTCATGGACATAATCGTCCGAAATGTCTGCACGATGATGATTACCTGTGCAAAAGTTAGCCTGGTACAAATGTTTGAATTGTTTTTTTTTTTTAATCAACGCATCACGTCGGTATGGGGGGCTGTAAGTTACACCGGAAAAGTATGGCATGACACTACCGCCTACATCTTTTTTATGGGCTATCGGTGAATTCTAAAATTTTTGTGTTACAAATCGTTTGACTTTCGCTATTTATCCGACGAGTTCGACTAACGCCCACGCGACTAGTCCGCCGGTACCAGCGTTCTGAGTTCTGACCATCATTTAGTCATTGCGTAATAAGACCTCTGTAGAACCGCCATTCTGTTACAAATGACCCGAAATTTTGTGTCAGTATCTCCCGGCCTATGTATGTGTCATATTTTGCAATTGTTTATAAATACAGGGTGATGTAATTGGTGTAGTACGAATATCTAAAAATCTATGAAGAATTTTGTGATACAGTAAATGGAAGAATTATAGACTATTTTACAGTATTTAATAAAATCATTTAATTTTTTGTCCATTTTCATAAGAAATGTCAATTTTTCTCACCAAGGTGGAAATTTGGATGATAAGGATCTTGTTAGAAAAATATAAATTTTGACTAAAATCGGCATTTTTTTTTTCAAAAATCAAATTACTAATTGATAATCAGAGTTATCACATTATTAAAAAAATAAGCCAAACTATACACAATTTTTACCTACTTGATGCAATCCTCAAAGATCATGGACATAGTGTATTGCGCCTTCCACCATACCATCCAGAACTCAACCCAATAGAGTTACTATGGGGCATAATTAAAGGGAAAGTAGCATCACAAAATGTGAACTTTAACTTGAAAACTGTGGAAGAATTATTTAGAAAGGAAGCAAATGCTATTAGTCTGGATATGTTTAGTGACGTTTGGAGAAAGACGCGAGAACGTGAGGAAAAATATATTCAATTAGAACCAAAAGTAGATAATTACACTGACTCATTTATATAATAACATTAAGAAATTCCGACAACGAAACATCGAGTTCTTCGAGCGATGAAAGTTTCAGTGAAGTAGAAGATTACGATTATGATTAAATAGATTCTTCTTCTTCTCTATAGATACTGCTTTCTGAATTGGTGGTAAATGTTAAAACTGTTAAACTGTTATGACGATTCAAAAGTGCTTCTAGAAGAAGTCTAATTGTATAAATGTTTGAGTTTGAGTTTAAAACCAATATGTGAAAACTATACAATAAACATGTAACACATATTTGTTAGCGCGTATTGGTAGGTATTACGTACTTACTACAAATATAATATTTCTTAGATATCTTTACTCGACCAAAGTCAGGAATTTAATTATTATTTGATAATTGAATGATTATTAATACTTTTATCCAATTGATTATTATTAGAATAAATTTAAATTAACTTCATCAATTGATTTACTTTTAAATTATAATTTTACAGGTAAATTATGAGAGTTTTCATAAGTAATTATATTTGCATATATATATATCTACAACGCACCCATTTTACAATTCAAGTCTAAAATGAAACTAGAGTCACATTTATTTTTGAACATACTGTAAGTGAAATTGCATAAGTGTGAGTACTGTGAACATGCCAGCTTTCCCTAATTGACCGATATTACAAAAGTAAGCAATATGAAAAGTAACAGCTGATGTCACTCAAAGCCGTCACCGCGAAAACTTCAAAACAGGTGGCCGGTGGGTGTTCTCATCCTAAATGGTTAAATAGGCGCAATTTAGGACACGAAGGCACGTCGGCTGGCCTGATTTAACACTTTGTTGTAGCAATTAGACTCAATTTGCGGCGCACATTCTATGAATATGAACAAACAAAGGTTCTTTTACGCGAAATTGGAGTACGCTCGAAAGCACTACTGCTAATGTTTTACAATTAGCAAGCGAATAGGAAAGTGTCTATACTCTTTCCTGCAGCACAAAGTTTCTAATGTTCCAGTACTTTCCATTCATTAATTCGAGCTTTGAGATTTAATATATCGTTCTACATATCAGCGGATTTTATTACATTCTATGTGCGCCGTGCGGATATTTTGTTGAATTCTAAATAATGAAAGTTTTGATAGAGTTCACTTTCATGTGAAATCCATTAGAAATAAATAATTACTTTGATAATAGATTGCTTTTTCCAATCAAAATTGAAAATGTATTTGCAATTCAATAAACAATATTAGGTACAATCGAGTTCCAATAATTATTATAAACAATCCAAAAATGCCAATGTATGATGATGATGCATGGAATGTTTATCAAAACGAGTAGGTATGTTACAATTTATGTTGGCTATACAATTGAGTTTGTTTCAGTCGAATTTCATTACGTGAATGGTTCTATTGGTTGTCAGGCCGGTTTTGTTAATTAAACGGCTTTGTTTGTTAGCCACATTTATGGAATAACAGTTCAGACTCTGCCCTGTATTTTGACGTTCATATATTTGCCTATAACACATTTTGTAACCTCCCACAAGCTTTGATGTTAAAACGAAGTTAGGCAAACGTGAATTAATGTTGAATACTCCGATGGTATTAAATCGTGTAGTTGTAGGATTTCCTTTGATCCGCTTATAGTACTCACAATAAATGTTTGCATTGCAAAAAGATGCTTTCTAAATTATATGTATGAGGAATGTTTCCGACATAACGTTGTGTTTGTGATAGAACATTGCATGCGAATCTAGTTCTGTTTGTATAGACTATAGAACATAGTTAGTAGATATAGGTAATTGAAAAGTAAACGCTAGAAACCTTTTCATTAATATCATGAACTATTTATTTATGTTATTTTTAATTTACCTACTTATGTCATAGTTTCTATCTAGAATTTTTTTCCAGAATGAATTACAGTTTATTAACACATTGGATTATTTAAACGTTATAACTTATAATAGCGCATAATCGTATTGGTTTTATTAAGAAGGAGATATCAAATGCCTTGATTCAGATTTGTTTCTCGAAGTTTCTACAATATTGAGTATTCGGGCCGCCCCTTCGCCTATCCATCTTCAGAGTAACCCCCGAAACTATTTCTTTGTACCCAAACACATAGTTTTCGAATTAAACTTGTTGGTTTAGGACGCGAACCTCATACTTTGAGTTGTTTCGTAGATGACTCATTCAGCGTTTCTCCTGGCTGTACTGCTTTGTTATTCTTTTCTAGAGAAATTATTAATAGCTAAGTTAAGAATGATTGAAGTTAATTAAATCAATTTCAATATAGTTAAACAAAAGGGAAGCTATCACACCCACGTAGAATATTTACAGTGTCCTATTACATTTTGTGTTACGATGGGTCTAGAGACAAATATTCCCTCCCATTCAGCCCTTTAATACCATCACTTTGCTATAACTAAATAAGTTCGTCAATATTGAGAAATTTATATTCAAATATATTATCTATGTATTTCAATTTCGAGTATCACTTCCTTACGTACAACCATACCTACTAAGATATAAATAACTACAGGTTTCCGCCCGCGGCTTCGCCCGCGCAGTCAAAGAAAAACCCGCATAGTTCCCGTTCCCGTGGGATTTCCGGGATTGCGTCATTTTCCCGGGATAAAAAGTAGCCTATGTCCTTTCTCGGGTATCAAAATATCTCCATACCAAATTTCATGAAATTTTGTTCAGTAGTTTAAGCGTGATTGAGTAACAGACAGACAGACAGAGTTACTTTCGCACTAGCATGAATAAGAATTGATCCTTCCATTTTCCAAATAGGTAGGTACTACTTATGTGTTTATCTTGTGTACAAAACAAATGCGTACATAAGTGTTAATTATATTACAAAAATAAATCGTCTAATGTTATTACGTTGTTCTTTATGTTCGTAGTTATTATGATTGATCCAATAAGCATCAGGTGTAATATTATGTAATAACTTGTTATGAGACCGAGCACTAATAAACTCTGGTTCATAAATGTTCTCGGAAACTATTATTGCTTTTGCAATAAATACATTATGAACTTTTTAATACTTGTACGTCACCTGAGATTTCCTGTTTTCGTAGTAAAGTAAAAATTCATATTTGCAGGAAGATATTAATTGCACCTTCACTTAGTACCTAAGTAGCTACTAGGTATCTCTACTTTTAAATAATGAATTTGCATTTTGCATCATTTTGCATAGATTAAAGAATATATAATCAAGATTAATTTGAGATTAAATTGATTCTCGCCGGGAAACTAAATGCTGTAGGTATTAAGGGTAATCTTCATAGATGGGTAATATCTTATATTAGAAACCGTCGTCAGGCAGTAGTCATAGGAAGTCATAAATCTAACTTCATAAACGTCACCTCCGGAGTTCCACAAGGATCCCATATATCACCTTTACTCTTTAACATTTTCCTTTTCGATATAACACATTGTATTAAGAACTCAAATTGCTTACTGTATGCCGATGATAACAAAATTTTCCGTAAAGTATCTTGTACCGCCGATTGTAATCTACTCCAATCTGATCTAGATAATCTCGGAGAATATTTTAAAATTAATAACATCGGTGTAAACATTCAAAAATGCCAAACCATAAGCTTTTCTCGTAAACGTAACATTATTTTATTCGAATATAGTATCAATAATCAGTTAATTAATAGAACAACTTCAGTAAAGGATCTCGGCATCCTTCTGGACGATAAATGTTTCTTCGACGCCCATATTGAGTACATGTCCAGTAAAGCATACAAATCCCTTGGTTTCATCCTAAGAACAAGTCAACCTTTTAAAAACCCTCTGTGTTTAAAAATGCTTTATCATAGTTACGTCAGAAGCATATTAGAATATGGAAGTATAATATGGCGACCATTTTTTAAAAAATATATAGACAAAATTGAAAAAATACAAAAGATATTTATGAAGCATCTTAGTTTTAAAGCAAAACATAACTTTAAGGACTACAAAGAATCCTGCATTTTCTTTAAAATGAATACTCTCGAAGACAGACGTACTCTTTCAGATATTATGTTTCTTTATGATCTCCTAAACAACAAACTAGACTGCCCCCAATTAACAGAAAATATATATTTTAACACCCCTCTAACTCGAACACGTAATACTCCTTTATTCTTTATACCACGTACAAAAAACCAATATATGAAGAACTCACTCTTTAATCGCCTGCCTTCGATATACAATCAAAAATTTTCTACTCTTGACATGTTTAACAGCCCTCGCAATCGTTTTAAAACCAATGTAATTAAAATATTATCTAACGTACCTAACACATTTTAATCATGCACACACACACATATATACACACAAACATACCCAAACGCACGCACGCACTCACCCACACACACTACTCACCACTCTTTAATAAGTTACTGTTTTAAATATTGTAATTGATAATAATTGTAAAACTCGTAATTGGCGTATTGTATCATAGATATAAGTAGAGTAAGTCAAACTGTAAGCTGTGTAGTTTTCAAAATAAATAAATAAATAAATAAATAAATTAAAAATGTATTGGGTTACCAAAATCAAATTTGCGGGATTCAGTATAGTTCGTACTTCGTAGGTATGCAATTGCACACATTTTTTATTTACTTAAATAAAAATACCCTTTAGTATATCATAAGTCTAACAATAATACAGTTTAAAAGGAAATAGTGTTTGAAAATAAATATATGATATATTGGCGGAGTTATAAGACTCGATAAATCAAAGCGTCGAAGTCGGGGATCCCGGGACTTATAATAGATGAAATGGAGGCTTCGTACTTCCGCTGCCTGCAGCTTATTTACAAATCACCTTGATATAACGCAAACAGATAGAAAATATTTAAGGATTTCATTTCAATAAGGTGAATTTATTTTTTTAATTCAAAAACTCTACTCTCTATTATTATTGCATTTTTGCATAATTTAAAAGGCATGTGACCTTTTATTTAGATATCTTTGCAATACACATGTAGTAATTTGGTATCTAAAAGGACTTCGTTAGTCCTTAATACTTCGTTATAAATTTGTTTATAAATTCAAATACTATTAGTATTATCATTGTGTTGGCGAACAGTAGGTAACTAATAACTATTGTCCTCCTTATCTCAATGTGGTAGAATCTCGATGACGTCACTGCTCATTTATTGATGCTATTAAAATGATAGGAAACGTGTTTGCTAGCAATTGATGTGGGTAGAGTGTAATTTAGTCGGATTTAATTAAGTTAATACATTTTCTGTGTATGTAAATTAAGTTCATTTTTAAAATAGTTAATTCAGGTATTATCACAAAATATTGCATGAAAATAAAGTACTTTATATTATTTATTTCTCAAATATTAACAAACTTATAGAAAAACTTTAGTATCTATTAAAGTGTTCTGTATAAAAAATAAGCAAATTTTAAAGTCAAAACGAAACATTCGATCGATGTTTTAGAATTTAGAACCTGTATAAAATATTTTATATATAGGTACTTACTACTTAGATATAATACTTTGATGGTTTGCAATTAAATGTAAAATAGATACCTAAATATAAGAAACATGTTTTCGTATATCTCATATAATACAATAAAAATGTAAAAATAAAAATACATTTGATTATCTATCAATAGGTACTTTATCCAATTATTAAACCTGCACAGGTAAAAACATTCATAAGGCTGGAGCCTGGAAGGTATCAAAATATAAAATTTTGTTGTTTATCCAGCTATAGGTACATTTTAGATGAATATCTTCTTGTTTTTATTTGTATATTGTCACTGTTTTTACATTGTTTGCTCCCAGATCAAAAAGATACAATCTTGATTCTTGACAATTGAAAACGTGAGAAAATAGCTCGGTACATAAATACTGAAGTACCAACGTGAATATCATACACATACAGCATAGTTTGAGGTATTCATTACGTTGAAAAGAATTGAGCTTTTTTGTTTGCGTGTTAGTCACGCGAAGGAGCAAAAAGCCGTGACCTTGAAGTTGTGCTAGCTCATGTAAAAAACACGTGATTGTTACATATTAAGACTGAATTGTATTATTAGACGGGCTGCGTATCAGATGCTACTAAATAGCTTGTTGACGCCTACACGACTATTAAGCGTTAACGGTGATAATAGACTTCTATTTTGAGCGGTTGTTAATTGGTTACTTTTAGCTATATTTGTATAAAATCTTTCTATTTATGACTTCTATTTCAATAAATTCCTATTTTACTCGCACTCAGTTTGTAAAGTTGTTCATATTTCGTATTTTATGTTTCTAATGCAGATACAATTTTTAAATGTAAGTAAGTATGTATGTTAAAAATAGATATCAAGTAGCTCACTCAAAATTATGATTTGGCAGAACAACAAAAAAAAAAATGATAACCGCAAGAAAACGATTACCTTAAAAATAACAACCTAAAGACAATACTAATTTACTGTGGTCTCATTAACACTATAATCACAATGACGCAACAAAGTGCAAATACAAACAGAACATAGTCTATTAAAATGTAGATATGTTACAAGGATTGAACCAGTTAGAGGGTACATAGTATGTGTGAATAGTTTTGATACTTTTATGGAAGTTGTTAATAATATAAATTAACTATTAGACATTCCTACAAATTTTATACAGATACGAATTTAGATACATATACCTACCTATATGGTTACAAATTTGTTTCGTTTTCAATCAAACCGATTATCAATAAAGCGTGGATTCGGTTCCTTATCAAAAAAAGAAGGAAGTTTTTAATTATATTTGTATAGAAGTGGCTGCTTCGTGATAACTTGAAGGAGGTAGGCGCGAGCAAAGTCGTATGCGAAATTGTAGTCTTGATTGCTTTCACATAAACAAACATTAGAAGAGATTTAAAATGTGGGGTAAAAAATGATTTCAAAATACCTATTGGATTATGCTTTAGCTCCTGGATATAAAATTGTCTTCTGTCAAAATGATTCGATAGGTACCTATAATAACTCGATCTTTACCCAATGTATGCTTATAACGATGCAATTCTATAATACATACCTATAGGAAGGACGAATCTATCGAAATAACTTCTATTGTTACTGAGCGGAAATTTTTAATATTAAGTCTACAATGTCGATTCAATTGGGATAAAATGCGTAGGTATATCCTCTCTTAGAAATCGAGCTATTTCCGTGCCAAATTTTACCACAAAAACGTCTTCGTAAGATTTCTTGCTAGATTAATAATTGTTATTAAAGCGTAAAATGTGAATCTTTTTAGTTCTGGGAACTCATTGTGGCTATGTTTCATAAACAAGAATTGTTATGATAATCATTATAACCTTATTCCCATTCGTTTAACCCAGTAAAATAATTACCAAGTAGCCGCAGTTAATCCGATGTGATGTCATCTCTCTGCTCTTCAATTTAGATAATTCTAGGTGTTTATTGCGATGACTAACAGAGTAAATGGCGGCCCGACACCCACGTGCTGCATTCGGTTCTGTTTGACATTTTAAAAATAACGTTTAATGTGTATTTTTTGAAGATTTTAGGACTCTACATTTTTATACGTGCAGTGATTCAGGGAATAGATATTTCCTGAATGCTTTTGAACGATGTAAAATTCAAAGATACTTTATTCATTATATTATTCTATACGTGAGATATTAATACAATTTTCGTAATAAACATAGAGCTGCTATACTATTCTATAAATATTTTGTATTTCATGTAGTTAGGTATTTAGTAGAAAATATCATGTAATTGATTAATATATTTTTCTTCTTTTCAGGATCACTTTACAAGTGGAGTACCATCTTACACGAATGATACTAATAGTGCAGAAGCGCTAAACAGAAACATTAATAGGCGCGTCGCATTATTAAAATCGGACTTGAAAAAACAACGCGCGCTCGTCGCCGTTGTAGTACGCGATATCTCGTGTCGCGTGTTTAGTTCCGTGTAGCCGCCACAGTCAGTGCTCGCCGGAGTCGCGCGACTCGGCCAGCACTCCCCGCCACCGCCGTGGATAACCTCGGCCAGAGCCCCCTCCCGGTGAAGAGGCTGCACGAAGCGCTTCAGAGTGCGCAAGTGAAGCGTCAGCGTCTCTCCCCCCCGTACCCCGCTCCTACCGCGATTCACCCCATCCACCAACTCGCGGTGCATCAGCACATCAAAGTGCAGCAGAGCATAGTGCAACAGAGCATCGTGCAGCAACACCAGTTGAATCTGGCACACCAGTCGCTGCAGAACTTGCAAGCGCAGAGCCTACAGGCAGCGCAGCAGAGTCTGCAAGCCGTGCAGAATTTGCAAGGAGGTCAGGGGCAAAGTCCCACGGGCGGCGCAGGCACGCAGCAGGCAGCGGGAGCGACACAGGGCGCGCTGGTGCCGCCGCAGCAGCCTTCGCCGCGGGCTTCATCCCCGCAACACAAGAACATGGAGCTCGCTTTGTGTCAGAGCATGGACTCCGTCAATACAGCAACTACAGAGGAAGAGGTAAGTTATTTCTGTTTTAAGTTTTACCACACAAGAACTCAAAAAGTATTTGATTGAATATATACCTATAGTATTATTAATAAACATTATTTCGGTCTTATTTTCTCGCAAACATTCTTTGTTTACTTAATCACCTTCAAGAAACCAATAAATTGCTTGTTAAGAATATAAAATTTGATGAACTTTTGATAAACGATCAGTATAACTTTTTACAGGTCATTAGCTACCGGTGGCCCAGCAACCCAATTGTCTTAAAGCAATAACGATAGCTTATTCGACTAACGAGTAAGGATAATTACCCCAGGGATCTGAGCCAGTATATCCTATAAAAGATTTCCTGAAAATTTCAATGAATTCATAGATAGGGATCTCATTGTGTTCCGCAGGTCTACCGGTAGCTATAAATTAACAATAGAAACTGGAATGGCACTAAAGTTCGTGCGTCGGAGAGGACTTAATGTATCGCTTTAGCAATTTGTCATCGAACAATTGTTAAGTAATAGCTAAGAGGCGCGGCGCCGTCGCTGTACCCATTTCAATGGGAAAACGTTCGGATATACAATAAGCATTCGCTAACACAATAAAAGGAAATTCATCGCGACTGCTACTCGAAAGCGTTACATTATTCACAGTCGCAGCTATTGAAATATATCAGCTCTTATTGCTCCGTAATTTATGTAATATCAGTTCAATAATATTTACGGCTTAAATAGAAGGTGATTGCTAAAATAAGACACGCAGTTAGATTAATTCCTGTTTCGGATTATGTTTTCCTGCTTCAATGTTTCGAGGATCAAATATACAGATGTTTGTTTAATATTCAAATTTGGTACTTCCCCATAATCTATTACAACGAATAATGTAGTTTATCTGTTGTTCATGCTGTTAATTGAGCGTTAATAGTTTTGTTTGGTATTCGCAAACTCGAAGAAGCCCAACTGTGAGGCTTACAACGTTTGAAGTAATGTTGCATCTCTTTGATGTGAATTCATGCACTAAGCAAAGGGGCGAGATTATGGACAAGACCCTTTGCCAACATAGCGTGGATGCAATCATTCAAGCGACTGACTACATTGCTGTATACTGAGTTGAGCCTCATGGGACTAATCCTTTATTCATATTAGGTTAAATTAGCCTTGCACGCTTCCATCTCTTAGTGCGCACAAAGTTTGTGCATGACATAGTAGAAGATTTAATGAATATCTGAGTTTATGACACCCTGAATTTATAATATAACAATTTCGCAATTATGTCACGCTAATAAGTTATTTATTCATGTTATAGCTGTTTGGAAGTTGATTTTAAATTTATCTTTGTTTATGTCTTGAACCGGTTATACATAATCTGATTCATCTCAATACCCTATACAGTTTCAGACAGTTCTTTTGAGTTGTTTAATGCATTTATATTAGTAAATTTTAAATTCTGGTGGATGTTATGTCATACTGTATTACAGAATATCCGCCCCATATTGCAAATCATCATGAAGAAAAGTATAAGTTAGTGGTTTATGCCGTATGCGTATTATCACCGTTAATTCGAATTCAGATCATCAGTTGAAAATAATAAGTTCATGTGAAGGACGTTGGTGAAGCAGCTGTATGATATATACACACCAATTAATATTTCATCGCTTCTCAAAATCCCATTTAATGAGGTGCGTTTATATTTAGTTCTGTTGGGTTATACTTTATCATCTGCTAATAATTCATCGTCAAGCTTATCATTGTCAAAAGTTATACGTGTGTGAACAATAGTGGGAGCCAAAACCTCGCTTGAAGCCGCGACGGACATAAATTATACATATTTAAAGTCTAGACTAAACATATGAGAATTCAGTTTGAATAACAGTATGTGCTCGTAATATTATTAATGTTTCTGTCGCAGTATTAACTGCGAGAAACTTAATTGTGGGCTGATATCACTTATAGTTTACATAAAAGTTGACGAACTTTTTGTTTAACTTTTTGTTGGAGCTTAATTAATAGGAGATTAATTGATTGCCAAATAAATATTTTTGTAAAATTTACATTTACACTGTAATTGATAGGTAGTAGGAACGTACGTATAGGGCATCAGCGAAAGTTCTTATTTCTTTTACTATAAGCTTTCCTACCCCAAGTATGTACAGTGTATAGTATCTAATATATGTATGTCTAGCTTGTTACATTTTTCACATCATTATCATTTTTCATTAAATTCTCGTCTCTAAATCCACATATTATCTCTAGCTTTACAAATTCACGAGGCTCTCACTTTTTACATCCTTCGCGTATGGTGCTATAGCGTCATTTATGTCAAGTTTGTAACGGTGCGTAAACCGTCTGGACACGAGTTCAGGAGACGCCGGGGTGAGCGGCGCCTGTGCGTCTGGCGCCTATGTCTGTTTCACTTAGTCTGTATTCAAGAGTTTTTTGCTGGGGTTCCTTGCGACAGGATGTTATGTGTTTTGCGATTGATCTGTAGGTTAGCTTTTGAATGGGATATATTCAATATTGAGTAATAGATTGATGTGAATGGATAAGGTTGTATTAGTTTCGTGGATTTGATAAAGTATGAGTTTTTCGGAATGATGTAAGTAGGTACATTATTTCTTATCATTTCTTAATATTAGTATTAAGTCATTATAATTTGCTATGAAGTCTTTTTGTTTTATGCGTCTTTAGTAAATGAATATTTATTAACAAAAAAAGCTAGATGTAATTGCGACAACATCTAAACACGCATTAAACATTTCCGCATTAATATAGGTCCAGTACAAGCATGTTTTATAATGTTAGATAACTTGTTTGTGTACGAGATACCTTTTAAATAAACAGGTAATTAGATCGATTCACTGATGACGAAACCAGCAATACTGGTATAGCTAGACGACTTTTATATTCGCAATTGAAAGGGAAAATATAGTTGTAAATTCTCTTAGAAAGAAAGGAAGCGCTATAAATATATCTACCGCTAAATTTAGATCGTTGACTTTATTGATCAATTTGATTGTTCTTTGTGATAAATTCAAAGGACGTTAAGCATTTTATTGGTTACTATTGTTTAGTTGAAGTAAACAAGCGTGGATTCGATAGAATTGAAGACAAGTCCGTCGATAGGTATTTAGATTATATCGGCAGACGCGTAGGCATCACTTGTAAGAGTTCCTGAAACCTTGTGCTTGCATTCTTAGGTTTATAGTTTTGTACTCATTGCTTGACATGGTTTTTAATTGGACAGTTTTATATTGTGATAGGTTGTAAAACTTTTCCTTTTAGGCTAGCGGCTCTAGGTATGTCTACTGTAGCTATGTTTTTATATCTTGTCTATATAACTAAATAATGCTATATTTGCCATTTTCTTACTTCCTACAATCATAACTCTATAATTATTTAAGAACTTGAATTAACAATAAGGTCTTATTTCAAGCGGTTAGGTAAGTATATCAATAAGTATAAGTAATTTAAATTACGAGTTTCACAGTTCACTTCACTAATATTCGATATTACGTTTTCAATAAGCCCATCACTTATTAATGCAATACTTACAAATTCAGTCCAAATTAGTCACGTAAATTAGGACGTAAGAGCTCAACCTGAAATAAAATTCGTTCCCATACTCAAATACCATTGTTGACATTAGAATTTAAATAATACGTGCACTGAAAGAACATCTCAATTGAAACTGAAGAGAAAATTATTAGCTCACAGCTCACTAGAGAGGGCCACAAAGCGATTTTAAGAGAATTCACGTCGAGAGGAATATAGACACCTCGACCGCTTCAACAGTTTGTCCACCTAATTTGTCGCCGGCGCCCGACTGTAAAAACAAATAGCTAGCATTTCCCCCCCTCCCCCTCCCCCGCGGCGCGACCGAGACAGACTCTTCACAGATAAAGGCAGAAAAAGGAAAGATAGTTTCACAGGCTCCGGCTTTACAAGTCGACTGAATGAGCGATTGCCGTTTACGTTCCAGCTTTTGTCTAGTTCGAATCTTGTTTGTCTGACGTTGTAAAGAGGTTCCTTTGTAATAATTAATCGAGCTCCATCTAACGTTCGTCGGTTTGGGTTACTCGTAAAGAAGTTTTAATTGAATTCGTCGGTCGATTTTGGCTTTTTGACGGGAGCGTGTTGCGGGTTTGAAACAATTTTTAGGTAACGCTCCACTGTTTCCTTTATAAATTTACCTGACGATGTAATATTATCTGCAGTGTAATTTTTCACGGATAATAAAGTTGATAATTTATCGCATGTACTAACACCATGGCACCTGCCTCCAGTTTTTTGGTAAGGTATAAATATTGTACGCTATGTTAAATCTTATTGCTTATTTTATGACTATATATTTGCCTTATATATTATATTTATTTACAAACAAATTTGTTCTCATTGAATTGAAGTAAGAATTAAAACTATATTCCCACGGAATTAATTCTCAACATTACGGACGCGAATTATTTAAATTGACGTCGTGATTTAAAATCACCTGTTATTACTCAAGTTCCTTTATGACGTGGCTTCTCAACTTATCCAAATAAATAAATTGTTGCGATGTAATTCAGGCAGGAAACTTTTCTTACAAAATTTACGAAATTTCCACGTAGCTTCAATTTAGTACCAAACCAATGCTCCATTTTATTTTTTTGATTGGAAATATCGGTTATCAATAGTATTTTATTATTATCTACCTACAACGAGAACATCATTCGTTCATTCAAAAGTAACGAGATTGCAAAAAACACGGTATGAATTTACAGACAATAATAAATTGCTAAATATAATATCACCGCTCAATGTTGTCATTATTATCTTGTCGTTCTTCTAAATTAAAGGTTGTGTTTCATATTTGTGTTGTGCAAATTCGATATTATTTATAAACTGATTGATCGTGATATTTTGTCAGTATACGATTAATAAATCCCACTTAAATTATGCCCAGTCGAATAATATTTATAGCAAAATATCCGTTGCAAGAGATCTAAGACGATGACTAATAGCTTCCCTTTTGGAAGTGTCGACACACAACTTGTAGCGTAAACGTGTGTAAACAGCTCAGCGCGTGTGAAATCGAATAAATTCACTTACAATTTATAGCAACATGTTTAATCGACGCACAGTTAAACTAAGTGCGTTTAGTATGTGCTAGAATTTTCGTAATGAGTCTCAAGTAATTAAGAATAGCCGTAGAAGTAGGTATTTATTGTGCATTGTGCAAGCGACTTGGCCACCGGCCAAAGTGGTCCTAAAGCTTTATGAATCTGAACAATGTAATAATTCACTGATATTTGTCATGACAGACACGTAAAAAATGGCTAATCTCGATTAATAGTTTCGTCGAGTCAAGACTGCTCTCGATGAGAAAAAGCTCAACGGGAAGACGGGGACAATGTGAACTGGAACGAATGAACCGTGCAGCTATAATACCGAATGCAAGGCGAAAAACGAAGTCGGCATTGTGAGTGGAAAATCGAACTCGAATGTCGCGAGACGAAAGGGTCTTTGTGCACAATCAATGGCCCCTCGATTGCTGATAACTTTCTTTGCTGTCTAGGAGTTTAACTTGGAAACCGCTCGGAGGTATCCATTTTGCGATCCCTTCGTTTGTGGATAGTTTCTCTCGAGAAATCAGATATAGCAATAACTCAACGCTAGACCGCACTCGGAAGGCGGAATTAGCCCCATTGTTGGCGTAATTACAATCGTAAAACTGAATAATTTGGAACGCTTGTCACGCAAAGAATTGCGCGCGGACAATTAATATTCTTCTGATTTTAATTAAACAATTCAAGGGAAGGAACTTGGAAGGAAACTTTGTACAGTTATTTACTTTAAAGCAGACAATATAATATATCTTAGAAGATTGTATAATTACAACATAACATATATTTATAGACGATTAAATAACTACATAGATTTGAATCTGGTTCAAACCTGGCATATCTACATATACCGACGCTAAATTACGGAAGCTTTGGATACGTTTATTTACACAGATACTCGAATGCAACCCGACAATGTCAGCTTATCTCGCCGCCGCGACACTTTGACAGCGGCATTAACAAGGATCATAATTCGCAATCTCACTGTTAGTGCAGAAATTAAGATCGCCGCAGCGGTCACGTACGGGGGCGACTTGTTTGAAATACGAAGGAGCTCCTCCGCAGGAGAGGAGAGGAGCTCGTTAAGCGTCGGAGCGTGCTTTTATTACAGCGAAGCGTGCGCCACGGCCGGGCGACACTTGAATATTAAACTGCCAACATTGGGTCATGCATATTGTCCCGTGCCTTTGACTGTAATCGAGCGCAATGGTGTACGCTGTGCACGATCCGATTTTCGCTCGGCAGATTCCGGTATGGCGGCTGTCATTTAAATAATTGTGCGAATCGCTGTTTTTAATTATTTATCCTGAGCCATTGTTAGGCAGAAGTTAAAAACTTTATTTACTTGAAAGTTTTAAGCTCATCAATCATCAGACGGCTTAATTGAAGACGGCCTATATTTATGTAAAGAAAGAATTACTCTACATATTTTGTAATAGTTCGTGTATGATGGAGTCTAGAAATTTCATTATGAAAGAGATAAATCAAGTAAATAATGAGTTAACATTTCATGTATCGCATGCAAATGCACGTTTTGTACACATTGCACAATTTCCATAAACGGAAACCATACAAAGAGCCAGCAGTACAGCTCCCAATTAGCCTGTGCGATTCATAGTCCACTACACATCCAATAGACAGATGGCTAAGAGCGTCAGCAGTTATTCAGAGCGGAACGTCGTTAGATTAAAAGTAATGCGATATAGTCATCATAGACTAGATTTCGCGAACAGTGATATGCAAGAATTCGGTACAGCTGCTCCGACGTGTTCCCCTTTATTAGTGTTGCGACGATAATTAGTTACGATGTGATTATCAAGTGTGCCAATGCTATACCTCGGTGCATTGTTGACTGCATATTTGATCGGTTCGTGCGGTCAATTTGGTAGGCGTTATGCGAGAGACCTACATACACGAGGTTAGCTCTATGTTTATTGATTACGCTCGAATTATGCTGATTGGCAGGATGATTGCTTGATCTTGAATATAAATTGCGAGCGAGATATGAATTCGTTTGTTGTATCTTTAATTCATTGCAGAATACGTGTCAAAACGTAATAAATAAGGATTTGGATCAGTGTTTGAGTTGGTCATATTTAATCATTTCAACGTTAGCAATAATTTTTGGGATTAGCTCTCTAGAAGAATGAGTACCTATGTAACAATGCCAAGAATAAATAAATCTAAAGAACAATAAATATGTAATTAATATGAAACAATAATTCGGTGTTTGAAACATAAATATAATGTAGGTAATAAATATAAAAAAAAAACTTTAAACTAAGATCAATACCTATTAAAGTTATTGAATAGTTAATCTGAAACTATAAAGTTACCTATAACTTTAACTACCATCATTTTTTTATTTGTAGAAAGTTTTGAACGAGTAACATGACTTTGAAATGTATGAAAACAAACAAAATTTATATCTATAAATTTATATAAACAAAATCTTAATAAGATTCCTTCACTACGCTAACAATGTTTAGCTGGGTGTTATTTCTTACTTTATTTACTTTAAATTATTTTCGCCATTATTCCGTTAAGCAGATATTGCATAACAATATTACTAATAGGTTACTGTCGTAAGATTTTACATACAATATTACCTACTCTACATATTGAAATTTATGCCTCTTAATGTGAATATCGTCAAAAAATGCAATACCTATCACTGAAACATACATTAATGATCTCATACCTTGCTAATATCAATTAAATTCATAGTAAATCTACGGGACCCTCGCCGTACAGCGGCGGGCGGTCTTCTATTCTATAGCACAATATTGGGGTACAGTATCCGCTCCAGTCGCCTCACCTCACGTATTCCGTACTTGGTGTCATACAATATGATATATTGGTTATACAGGTTGTCCCGCTATTGGTATACTAAGCGCGAAGGAACTTGTAGTTTTGTATACACTGATCACGTAAAAAATACATAAACAACAAAATTACGTTAAAATTTTTTTGATATTTTTTTCCTGAAAATCCATGTTTTCTTCTCTAGCTTCGCGCAGCCGTCATATACCGCTTCTCTAATGTGAGCATTTTGTCTATGAAAACATAATCTTAAACGATAGCTCACGTGCTAGTGGCAAAAATGGGCGGGTTGCTTGTTATGGGTGTACACATAGAGTTTTAAGAATTCATCTATTTGAAAAAAAAATGCGTCTGGATTTTTTAAAGTATTTTTTACGTACTCAGCGTATGCAAAACTATAACCTCCTTTGAGCTTAGTATACCAACAGTGGGACACCCTGTATAGTGGATTATATTTGGAGAACATTTGTAGTATTAAATTTGCGGAACGCTCTAATGGAATTAACTGAGGTGATGCATGGTTTGAGAATGTTTCGATGGCTGGCTATCTAGCTATCTAGTAGATAGCTTTTGTTAGATATCTGTAACTGTAGGTAACTAGTAACTTCAAAAGTTATGTTTTAAATTTTAATGTAATTTCTTAAGTACGCTTTAATTGGCAGTTAAAATATTATGTTTACCTCGCATTGACCGTGGACTTTAAAAATTATGATCATAATTTTTAATGTTACTCGTCGTAAGATAATTTGCTTACGAGTTATGGAATTGAATAACATGTTTACAAAATTAAAATGATAAAAAGAAGTTGTTAAATGTGCCATAAAGAAATGCTTAAACCTTTACTTAGTATGGACTGTAGTTTGTTAAGCATATAGTAAAAATCACTGTCTCTACAAATGTTATATTTCAATAAAAGACCATCTAATATCTCTTTATCAAATCTGTAATACAATATCTGGCAACAAACAAGGCGTATTATGTGAGGCGACAATTAAATACACAATAAATAAAAACGGCGGTTCAGATCATCCGGTGCGGACGTCAGCGCGCCACAAAAGGTGTTGTGATTTACCGGGACGCGGGAGGCACTGTTCATATTAACTGGGAAACAATACGTAGTAGCTACTGTAAGGCTTTGCTTTGCTTTGTTAATACAGGTGTAAATGCTACTTAAATGGTAAAAAAATAATGGTTTAATGACATACTGTGTTTTCCAAAGTTCTAAGTTTTGTCCTATAGCGTTGACCGCTTTTTATATACAAGGAATTTTAATTCTGGACAGCATAAAAAAATGAAGAAGAAGAAGTGGATTGGTGACTGAAGACAAATAATATTTTACTTATAACATATTCTACCAACCTAGATGTTGATAACTATAAATAGACGTGGATCATATGCACCATAAAACGATGAAGGATTAATTGGTGTACTTACTTCACCACTAATGTACCAGGAAGTCTATTGTTATAGCGGTATTATTAATCCACACGGTTAATATGAATTGACCTCGTTTCCTTAAAAAGTATGAGACATCGTATAAACTGAGGAACGAATTAATATTCACAAAGCGTTTTCGTATGGCAGGTGACTCGTATCTGCATAGACAATGAATTGTTACGGACCACAGTGTTGACAAACTTATACGAATAAATAAAGTAGAAAATTGTTACTCAAAGAAGTTTTATGTTTATCTGAACTAGGATCGCGCAATGTTCAAAATTTAACTTTCTCTTTCTATGATTCTCACATCTCTTGACTGCGTTTCAAAGCACGTATCGTGATGAAACATACATTCGACAAACCTATTGTAATATAAAAATAACGAAATGGATCATCGCTATACGTGGAAAGAATACTTTAAAATATGTTCCTACCTATGAGTGAGATTCAGCGTAAGCTTTCTCGAAAATTATAATTTTAATTTTCAAAGTGAAAATCAGTGAAGATTAATTAAGTTCAAAGTTCATTATTACATGTCCACATATTCATTACTCTTGATAGGTTATCTATCTACTCTATAAAAAGAGTCACAATATTATACTTCCATTTTTGTAAATATTAATATCTAACTAATGGCATTTCAAATCTAATCGTTGCACAACCTATAGGTACTTTAATATGGTAGACCGGGAGATACTGACACAAAATTTCGAGTCATTTGTAACAGGATGGCGGTTCTACAGGGTTCTTAGTACGCAATGACAAAAAGAAAAATGATGGTGTGAACGCTGGTACCGGCGGCTTAGTCGCGTGGGCGTTAGTCGAACTCATCGGAAAATAGCGAAAGTCAAACGATTTGTAACAGTATGGCACTTATTTTTCCTGTAAGTTTGAGGATCAACGAATATAAATACAAAATTTCAAAGATCTAGGTGTTGGAAATCTTCACTTATATAAATTAATAATAAATTTATTTTTCAAGTATGACAGCACTTTTTCCCCCTACTAGAAGTATGGCAAATATAATAATGGTCACATTTTATCAAATACTCTCCAAAAAGCCAAATGCAATACTGGTACAAAAAGATAGGCGAAATAAAAAAATTTTGCAGATTTTCGGCGGTATGGCGACCATTTGGAATCGTCCGAAAAGTATGGCATGGCGATTTTCGTAAATGGCTGCACGACGATGGTTACCTGTGCAAAAGTTAGCTTGGTACAAATGGTTGAATAATTGTTTTTTTTAAATCAACACATTCGCGTCGGTATGGCGGGCTGTAAGTCATACCGGAAAAGTATGGCATGACACTACCGCCTACTTCTTTTTTATGGGCTATCGGTAAATTCTAAAATTTTTGTGTTACAAGTCGTTTGACTTTCGCTATTTTTCCGACGAGTTCGACTAACGCCCACGCGACTAACCCACCGGTACCAGCGTTCACACCATCATTTTTCTTTTTGTCATTGCGTACTAAGACCCCTGTAGAACCGCCATCCTGTTACAAATGACTCGAAATTTTGTGTCAGTATCTCCCGGTCTATGGGTATTTTATAAATATTCCAAATTTAATGCTTATTTTCAGCATTGCATAATATTTCCTAAAACTAAGAATCCGCATTACTCGTACTAGTCACGAATTATTTTGAGCTTCTAATTAAGTACTGGTTATTTTTACTCGGTATGGGAAATGCCAATTAACTGTAATTGGTGGCGCAGTGCAAATAAAATAAACCGACCAGTTCGATTAATTAAGCTCTATGTACACTACGGCTATTTTATTTTTACGCCTCAGTTTATTTCATGTTTTTTGAAAGCCCATAACTCACAATTCACAACTGAGAATAAGCGTTATTTTTACTCGTCTGAGTTGAAATAGGGAAAAAAAATTGAATGATAATGAAATATTATCATTAATAAAGTTTTATCACGATGATTTTTCAACGCTTAATTATTACTGACACCAATAAAACAACGATGAAGGTGATCGATAAGCGATTGAATTTCAAGCCTTGAATGTGAGCTCGGGATATACTTTCAAGCATAACAGTGTGTATTTTATCTGTAATTATCATAATTAGTATATACTAACATAACAATTGTTGAATGAGAAATGAAAGACTTTCGTTTCATCATCATTTACCAAAAGTAGCTATACCACAATTTCCCTAGCTTAGTATTTAACAATTTATAAAATTGAGCCGAAATACGTAGAAATAAAAGTAGCTAGACTGGAATGAATGGTACTATTTTCTTCGATCTGAATCGCTGGGATTGATGGCTGCAACGCACGCCAAGTGTCCTTTCTGGGTCAATCGTGAAACATTGTTTGCAGCCTTCGTCAGTGTTCGAGAGGTGAACTGGGAGCAGTGTAGAAGCCCCCTTCGGCTATCACTACTATCACTATACTGGGCACCTATGCACCGCGACACTTGGCTCGCGACCAACGCTGTGTCGCTGGATTCCGACTGACCATTCTGTTTTATTTTATGCTCTCATCAGGACCTTTAACTGGAAGTAACTACTAAATCTCACAACGGAGATAAAAGCGCCGCGTTTTTGCCACTCGGAGTAATTGGAATTATTTCGCTAAGTGTAGATTTTATCGCGTTCCAGTTTTACTGCAATAGCCTATACCCAAAATATGTGTTATAATTAAGGTTTACATGTTGACATAACTATCGTCGAAGTAAAGTAAATTTTATAGTTTATAGCATAACGAACGTTCCGCTCCAATAACATTTGGCACTCTCAACAACAATTAGACACTGAGTTTTGTCACAGTTTCATTTCATAATCTAAAATCACGATTGATAAATTGGATCTCGAATTATTCTGTAGGAAATAACGTGGAAAAATGTGCAATGTAAGTAAAACACGGACATTATTTACACGGATAGTTTATAGAGATTCAGGGCATACATGTAGTAAATCCGATTATCTTTTGTATCTGTTGAGTGTTGACACACAAACTACGCGATGAATATTAAAATGACGCGCTGTTATCAATGTGTTTGATTCAGGCTCGGCACATAATTTCGGGGTGAAGTGAATGGGGGAAAATAACGAAAATCTGAATATCGCGGGTTGAACATGCGGGCAGGCTGATTATGTAAATACGATCCCTTATACGCTGATAAAATTGTTTAAGCGGTTAATGTAGGGAAGTGTTTATAACTTTGCCGAGTTATCATAACGTTGGGAAGGTAAACTGGCAGCGTGTGTGTTAAAAACAATTATATTTATCGAAAAGGTTTATTTTACGTTTAAAATAATGTTTTTCGTATTTTATACAAGCTACAAATAAAATATCTTCAGAATTTGATACTTTAAATCTGTATTATGATCGTACAAATTGTACAACAAATAATTATATTCAGCGTAGACATCGTAAACATTTTAAAACGTCGTGGTTTTATATTTTTAAGATAAAAATGTATAATCTTTATTCCAGAGCCGCGTTCGCTGCCAATAGCGAGTATGATTTAGTTCTCAATCTTTTGTTAGTCACTTTTCATTCGGACCTTGGCCATTGTGTTTGAAGAGATGAAATTATTACGTCGCATTTCCGACAATGGCTCTAATACAGCGTAAAAACGTTAATTAAGATAATATAATAAAATCACAGAAGATAACGGTTCATCTTCACAAAAAAATGTTGGTTACGTAAAGATATTCATCTCAATTATCATGATTAAATTCTGTTGACGTATGAAAAATATGTGAAAGCTTCAGATTAAAACAGCTTCTTAAAATTATTAAATACACAGAGCGAAGATCAATCTGTTTAATCTAGGATGCCACATTA
Organism: Colias eurytheme; assembly: GCF_061535395.1. Classification (NCBI taxonomy): domain Eukaryota; kingdom Metazoa; phylum Arthropoda; class Insecta; order Lepidoptera; family Pieridae; genus Colias; species Colias eurytheme. The sequence goes on along the minus strand of NC_142993.1, from coordinate 5,726,630 downwards.
ATGCTATTTTTAAATAGCTCTAAAGCTCTGATCAAAATATATTTTGTCGTTTGACATTGGTGAATAAATGTCTCTAGGAATAGATAACTGTTTATAAGTAGCATTTTATTATGTCTGCAAATAATTTAGGGTATGTGTTCTATTCATTAAATGCATGTTTACATTTCCATTAAACAAAAACAACTGACTATATGGCTATATGTGAATAAGCTGATTAAAATCTAGTGTAAGCCCCACAACTGCTGCATTTGTAATATAATCATTTCAATTTAACTATAGCACTCTTTTAAATGCTAATTGATTGCTAGAACATTATATCGTGATATATTATTACAAATCTTTTAGAATTTTTTAATCTGTTTGTTTACAATAATAGAGCTCTATAAATTGATTCAGTTCAATGAATAGAATCAATACATTTTTTGTTTACGGTTTTATTGTCTCAACGAAGTCTGATTGGATCAAATATTAGGTCATATCTATACCAGATTATAAGACTAGTGCTTTTTAAACACGTCAACGTGTCTCACCGCCTGAAATTCATTCCCAATGCAATATTAATGCATAACATGACACGTTTCATTACAATTAACATACCGCGGGCATTCGACCGTCGCTGGCACTCGGCTGTCGTTTGTATGAAATTTCCCACATCGCGTAATCGAGCCCGAATGTGAGCGCATAATTGCTTATTTGCCTCGTTTGATATGCATTCGCGATCAGTGTCCGCCCTAGGTTTATACTTTATAGCTATACGCTCCGCAAAGCGTATTCACTTGTTGGACTGATTTTATGCACAAAGACGAAGCTGCCCAGTGCACTGTGACCGCAGGATCAGTGCGCTGATTACGTGTTTTGATACGTTATCGTGGCCATCGATCGATGTTTTGGATATGCGATTTTCAACTCTTGCCATGTTATAATAGAGTTAAAAATTACATTGTTGAAATGCGGAAATTATTTTCATTATTATGTGTAGTTGGGCTGTCATAACCCTTTGTTTGGTTTAAAGAGACATTAAGTTTTACTGGAATTTTACCCACGATGTATCTACATTCTGCAGGTTCAATTGACAATACATACCTATAAAGGTTTAAACTATATCTTTTTAATGATCTTGAAGAACATTTGAAATTGTGTTCCCTCTACCTATAAAATATTATAAACTTTGTTCATTATTTTAATTATTTTATTATCTGTTTCAGGTATGTTTTTACATCACTATTTCGTCTGAGTGGTAAGATGGTCATTTTTGCAGTATGCTTAACATATATATAATAATACAATTCAAAAGCACAATAATATTTATAAATATTACTTTAAATATTTAAATGTAATTGTTTTGTTTACGTATAATTATTTGCAAAAGCTGAATCAACAGTTATCTGTTCAATTTAGTTACTTGGGTTTTAATTTAGTTTAGCGAGTTTAGCACATTTTGCGGGTATGTGCATAAAATCATTCGTGCGTACATTCTGCACGTGTTTGTTTAGTTCCATAACTCGCGGCTGTTTCATAAAATACAACCTGCTTTCATACATTGTGTTATGCTATCTGTTCTACCCGTGCTTCTATAATAAATTACTGGTTCGCATGTGTAAGTGTATTTTCATAAGCTCGGCGAAGTTTTTTTGTAAAAAGTTTTTTTGTATACGACATGAAGATATAGTAAATTTAAAAACCTATTATGTATATTTTCTTTTAAGTGAACAATTTTACCTATATACTATAACGAGACTTTTAGATGGGGTCGCACACACTGAGAAAACGTAACGGCTATAAATAATCAAGTTGCTGCTATTTACAACCGAGTAACTTGCTTCGGAGGGAGCCTGCAAAGTTTGTTGCTAAAATTATACAAGTCAACTTTGTTAACGTATGTTGGTAATATAAGCCCACTAAGGTGGTCAAAAAATACGTATTAAGGGTTTGTTGCTTTTAACCTATTCACTCAGTAAACTTAACAAACCTATTTACTATAGTCAATCGTGTTACTCTTTTAACAATACCCAACGTGCTCTGTTGTTTTTAGCAAAGTAATTCAGTGATTTTAAATATGTTGCTTTGTAAAACTAGCTAAGTAACACGATAATGTTAATCATATTTATTGGGTAGGGACAGCCAATCTACTTTGTTACTTCTACTCAATTAAAAATTTGTATACGTAGCCAAGTTACTGGGTACTGTCAATCGTGTTCATTGGGTAACTATAACTAAATATACTCTGTTCTTTCTAGTCAATTAAGATTGGTATATTTAGCCAAGTTACTTTGAATTCTTAGGCGGGTTTATTAGGTAACCATAGCTAAAATACTTGGTTGCAAGTAATAATTCAAACGACACATATTAAGCTATATATTTTCAGTATAAGCTGACCTGTGAATGTTCGTAAAACCTATACAAGGTGTAAGGGGATATACACATCCGAACAGGGCGTGATGTACTGTTCAGTTTCATCAGTACATCACGCCCTGCTTAGATGTGTACCCCCTTTCTGTTGCACCCTGTATACAATGTGAGGTCAGCTCATACTGAAAATATTTATCTAGTTCGATATGTTGTCATTTCTACCATTATTAATGCAGTGGGAAAAATTTTGGCATGTCGGAAAAAAAGCCAATGAAACGTTCATGTAGGAAAACAACACTAATTTTGCCGACACACCAAAAACTTAGAAGAAACTGAAAGAAAATTATGCACATTAATGAAATTAGCTTTATTCAGTACATGATACAATCATTTCAAGTAACATATCTACTACTTACACTTAAATACTACTACTTTTAAAAATAGTACACAATTCACAATGTCAAGAAACGATACTGGAGTTCTGTGTTTTAATTTTCACAATAACAGGGTGAAATATAAATCATGAGCAAACTTTTAAGGAATGACTTAGACTAAACCTGAACAACTTTAATTAGGTATAGGACCAATCCAACATCGTAAAAGAAATATCAGCTGTTTCATAATATGCAAAAGTGGAATTATCTACTATGCCAAAATCTACGGACCAGCTGATTTTATTTCGCGATGTTGGAGTTTGTTCTCTAATGAAAGTGGTTTAGGTTTGTTTACATAAAAACAAACAACCATTATGGTAATGTAAGCAAGTTAATACACCTAAATTGTACTTATAAATGTATTTGATAAGTCAAAAGTTTAGGCAAAAACCATAGAATAAGGTAGGAGAATAAGTAATCTTTTTGATCTAATAATTTTATTACAACCCAACAAGTAAATCCGTCATTTTTTTAAAACATTTGAATTTATTCTCATTGAAACATAATTCACATTCGTCTTCGGGAAAATGATCATAAATGCTAACTTAAACATTTTTTGCACCAAAAAAAATTTAAGTACAATAAGCTCTTTACATATTGTTTGTTTTCTATTATAAAATATTCTGGTTGAACCTCGTTACAAATTTGATGCGTAGATATGCAGATATCATATCGGAACTATATCGTACCTACCTTATGTAATTTACATATTAAAGTAATAGGTATATGACAATATGATGCTTGATCAGAAGTAACTTACTAATTCAAATTTATTTTTGGTTTGATTGTGGGGAAGCTTTCAGTGATTTCGGTATATTGTCCTTTGCTTTTCATATCTTTTTCTAGCTGTAAACAAATAAAAAAAAACGTAAGTAAGTATACAAAAGTAATTAAACTAAAGCAGACAAAAAATTCTAAAAAACTTAACTCACCAGAAGATATCTTTTGGGTTTTTTAAGAGCAGCATATTCATTGTATTGAGGTATTGGAGCTATGGTTAACTCTTTTGCAGCAATTAGCCTCGTCTCTGTAGTTTCTTGCCACTTTAGTTCTACGGCTGTCCATGGCTCAGAGGAGTTTTTGAGCCATAATAGTTTGTCTTCTGCATCTTGCTCTTCTATAATAGTTTGATTAAAATTCAAAATGATGATGAAAAATTATTGTTTTTAATGTAAATTTGAATCTGCCTTGTAGGTGCTGAGGCGGCGCTTCAACAGACACGTTCGTCACTCGACTATGATTTGATAGAAATGGCCGACTTTGCAGGCTACGCAGCCAATTCCTTGTTGAATTTTTATCAAGTTGCTCGGTCAAAAATAGTATTCGCTCCATTGTTAATTGCCGAGCTATGCTTATGTACCAATAGATAAGTTACTTGTTTGTTTTTAAGTAAGAAACACGGTTATATGCTTCATAGCAAGTGATTTAATTTTAGCCAAATAATATTATGTCTAAATTTAAATGATTTACTTGTCATTCAATGATAATGTAAGCTTGTTTATTTTTAACCGAACTCTGTGTAAATAGTAGTTAGCCAACTATAGTTAAGTCTAAAAATAAATAACTTACTTATGATTAAATAATAACGTAAGCTTGTCTATTTTGAACCTAATTCGGTAAAGGTAATATTGACCGAGTCGTTAATTTTGAAATAAATAAGTACTTTTTTAATAATAGCTAAGAATATTTAGCAATACTTGCTTGTATAATACTAGCAAAGCTTTAATGCACATTTTAAATATGTCTTGATTGAATGCAGCAGAATAATTTTTAACCGAGCTAAATTGGTACTTTGCTAAAGCAAAATTTTCTCAGTGCATGATAAAATTATTCTTCTAACATTTAAAGTACTATTTTAACAGCTACATTCAGTGTTAAATGTAGCAGCTACAACATATGCTAAATTAAATGTTCGTAAAAATTACGAAACACTGTTACGAATATCAAGATAACAATGCAAAATGACAAACATACGGTCAAGCGGACGTGCTGACGAAATAATTTCGCAATGTGCGATCTCAGCAAATTGCGCAAGGAAGAAACAATACAAGCGACTGTTGGGGACTCGTGTGAAATATAACTGTAGTACGGTGCATTATATTAATTACATGCCCTTATTTTGTGCAAGCCTGTGTGGGTTTTACGAGCATGAATGTAATGCGGTTCAAATAAGAATGTGAAATGGAATCACACTGAAAACTGACGCGACACAATTTGTTCTATTAGTTCCTATTAGAACTGATAAAGGAGTTTATAAATATATTTCCCTGAACATTAGATTCACGTTACGGTCTAATTTGAAAAAGGAGAAGACTTTTGCTTTATGGTAACGTAAAATGTTCAAATAGCAGTGGTATAATGACCTCTTTTGCTCCTGTAATAGCACGTAGTCGTTAAAACTAGGGATAAAGCTCTACGTCTTATAGATTTCGTATTTTAAACTCACAACAGGCTTTAAAGATGCTGAAAAGAGATTCGAGAGAGATTTCAGTTCAATGAGAAATCTCCTTCCACTTTGAACTGTTATAGACGATTTTCTCTTTTTCAGTAACCTTACTTTAATCAGTCAATTAAATTATTTAAAATATATAACTTTCTTGTAAAGTAAAATTAAAAATTAAGTCATTATTGAGCGATTTTAAATTCTAGAAAATATAAATTAATTGAATGCATTGTATGATGAATATAAAAGAGTTATTATTTCTACGAAGGCTCTTCATGAAAATTCGTATTGGAAGTTCACGATACAAGGCTACAAATACAACACTATATATTATTACTAGCGGTCCGCCCCGGCTTCGCCCGTGGTACATATGAAAAATAGATGTTAGCCGATTCTCAGACTTACCCGATATGCACAGAAAATTTCATGAGAATCGGTCCACCCGTTTCGGAGGAGTATGCAGACTAACATTGTGACACGAGAATTTTATATATAAGAAGATGTATTAATTGTTTGGTAATAAAAATAAAATAATGCCTATTTTCGAAGTAACACAAGAATGGTAAACATTTCTGTTAGTATTTCAGTGTGTTAAAGAACAAAGTTGTTTCGCATTCGATCAGCCAAAAAACAAAACAATAGTGTGAAGTTTGTGAATTGTTCGCATTATTCCATTTAGATTTCGATCTCATTTGGCCTTACGTTATTTAAACTATTATTAATATTATCTACGTTACATTGTAAAAATATAAAGATAAACTTGGTTTTGAAATATGTACTTGTTTCAATTTACATGTTCGAAAACCATTCTTGATTTATACCGACACATAAGTTATTAGTAATTAAAATGTAATAACAACAATTTACTCATCACAATGATCTATTAATGAGACATTTAATTGAAATTGACTACGTAATTACAATATAACATATAGGACATAATTACACCATAACTAACCGTGGCTGGTTATTGCGATCAAAATATGAATTTGCCAGTCAGTTCAATTTACGGCGTAAACTGACTGGGAATAACATACATCATACTGGAGATCCTTTGTAAATATTATGCAAGTTAATTTAATGTAGTTAGACGAAGAATTTGTATAGGAAGTGATAATGTGATAAGCACTTGCCATCCGCTATATGTTGGCATTGACATTTACACATTTATAGGTCAATTAGACGCCAGGACAAGTCAATTTAAACGTAATGTGTATTTAATCAATTTTAATGGTAGAGTTCCTCAATCTGTATGATCTTGGATCGATTTTGTATAAGCTATTATGTACTTGCAAGAGCAATCAATTTTATTAAGGCAAAGTATAAGTATCAGTCTCTACATTATAGTCACAAGTAAACTAAGAAGAAGTTACATAAATATAATGTAAAAGTAGGCTAACAGAAGAATTCTACCATACCCGTGGCCCCGTCGTTGATGCGGCTTGACGGAACACAGTGGGGTTTTGGTCGGTAGGAATCCGACATAACCCACGGCCCCTTCCCCGGAGTCCGGTATCTATGCAAGATTTCCCCACTTAAAAAAAAAAGGCTAACAAAATTAAATTTATTTACAATAGTATATTTTCTTTTGGTCAACAAAGCACGTATCGATCACATGATTATATTATGTTTAGTGCTGTTATTCACTTCTAATTGAATTATTTTTTGCGAATAAATAACATTAGCTGGGTGGTATAATTGTGAACGGACAAACTTTCATTATTATTAGTCACATAAACAATATAACATAAGCTATTAGGGTAGATATTCATAAACATAGAGCTTTTAATAAAATGCAGACTAACGCGGCGTTTCATATTTTTACGTTCAGTGCGAACTTTATTAAACCTTAGATGCGAGCTCGTTAACATTTCAAATTTCGCATAATAAATTCATATAATTTAATTTAATTAACGCAAGCTTATTAGTTCCAGTCTAAAATCGTTATTAGCGTTAATAACGAAAAGGTGCGGCCACACCGGCCACACTGTAAGTAAAGGCGTGTCTACACGCAAGCAACCCATTAGGTGCCATAATATTTCATACGTGTTCATAAAATATGCAAGTGACATGTTCGCCTTTATGACAGTTTGTTGGGTGACGTGGAAAAATATTATTTCATGGCAACATTTCGGGGCGAGTGGGAAAATATTTTAAGTTTTCAATTGGAGATAGTCCCAAACGTCGGCGTACTTGGCTGCCTCGCTCTGACGTCTGGATGCTCCTCGATTTATTCTTCAGTGATATTCCAATTTAATTCGCCGTTATACTTGCGCTTTGTCGCCGAGTTAAATTGTTTCTTAAACTATTTCTTCAATTTTATAATGGATTTTAAACACTTTATTATTTTATTATTTATTTCATGCAATGCTATGTCATAATGCATTAAACATTTTTCTGCTCCATTGAATTGGCTCTAGCTAATGTAAATGCTTCTTGTTTGGTCTTTAAATTATTTTGTCTTAGGAAAATCATAATTCATGGCATAACCACTAAATAAACCTCTATATTTGGCAACAAACGATATCCATAAAACTTCTAATAAGTCACGTTAATGATTATGAATTCCCGTGCCCACAGCCCACGTATAATTTTATACCCATGTGTAACAAAACGTTCCCAATTATTGATCTATTGATAGGTTATCGCCTACGTTTATCAAAGCCTTTGTTGCGGGGAAATAAGATATGCCCATAATGTTACTAGTATTATCGGGACAAATATTACCTATAGGCGATTATAGTCCGGGATACATCGCCCATTTTTGCAAGTGATTACTATCAAGCTAATTTTTCGTGAGTAGCTTTATTTTGATGAGATGCCCAATAATTTCATGTATGAAACTCTCGATTGTGGTAGCTACCAGAGGAAACAAGGATAAAATATTTTGATTTGATGGTTCTCAAATATTAATTACTAACTGAATGTTTTTTTTTGTTCAATCTCAAGATAATTATCTAAATTATTCGAAAAAATATTTGTCCTACAAAATCTATGGTTTGATCAAAGAGTCCCCCTTTCCAATTTGTATCGATAACGAAGTCATCATAAATGATTAGTAACCAGCTGATTTTTTTATTTTCACTTATTTAATACTTATATAATTCAACAGACATATTGTCCTACAAATTGCGTAATAAATATTTGAGAACCGTCAAATCAAAAAATTTTATCCTTGTTACCTCTGTAAGCTACCACAATCGAGAGTTTCGTTCATGAAATTATTGGGCATCTCATCAAAATAAAGCTACTCACGAAAAATTAGCTTGATAGTAATCACTTGCAAAAATGGGCGATGTATCCCGGACTATTATCAGGATTATTGCTTTTAGCTAACGTTTACCATTTACTTTGAAAACAGTTCCATTGTATTGGTCTAGCTTATACATTTTTCTAATTCGGCCGTATTTTCTCTTTCATTGGGAATGTGTTGGAAGTAGATTAGAATGTGACAAAATGCGTATGTTTTGTTATTGGTATTTAGTGTTTACCTGTATTGGATTTCGATTTTTATTACTTCTTCAGTAAACTTGCGTTGTTTAAGTTAATGCGAGCTTTTATTAAAACAATAAACACTTTCAGTCTTATTATAAAATTTAGTAGAGACAGACAGAATCTAAAATGATTATACACATCCCAGTGAGATCTATATTATTCATTACAAAGTCTAGTGTTTCCAACTAAGCTTAAATTATCTTTGAGAATAATTATAAAGTTATAATGGTGGTAATATCAATGAATAAGTATAACAAGGGAATTATGCTTGTTACTAACTAATTAGCTGAATAAAAATAATATATTCTTTAAGAGAAGAAAATTTAGGCAAAACTTGTTGAACAGGCGGAGCTCAGTCCAATTACATTAATAATTAATTAGAATAAAAAGTTTCAGGCTACGTCTAGTTATCTCGCGAATATGTTCTGAATAAATGAAAACTGCGACGTGGAAGTGAAACGAAGCAAAACGACAATGGGAGCGACTAGCTCAAAAGCCAATTTTTTCAAATGCACGACAGAAACGGATGAAAAGTCAAATAACACTATATAAAACTGATGCATATCTACGGAAAAAGTAATATTGCATAAAAACAATACGTTGGCGAGGGAAGGAGAGTGAGCATGTGTAGGTATGTGTGCAGGAGCGAGGGAGACAAAGGGATTGTTGTCGTGCACCTGCCATCCCTCACCTGGTGCGGGTTCGTTCATATTTGATTAAGCTCTGACGGGGTCGTCAGTAACTAGAAATGTTGCCTCACTTAAATTAAAAGTGTAATGCTATGTTTTTATGTTTGACGTGAACCTAAGCTAACCGGGGTCGCTCGTTGTAACTAATGACTATGATGCAGGTATTCTTGTGAACGCGTTACACGTATGCCTGTTTATTTTATAATAGCCATTTCTTACGTGTTTTTACGCTTGTGTTATGAATTTCAAATACAACTCTGTCACGAAATAACAATGTGTTCATTACATGTCATCTAAGCCGACATTTAGCAGGCTTTGTACATTTATATTTTAATGCTATTATTATTTCAGCATACGGTATGATATTTCTAGATATACCTATTTTAGAAATTATTTTAAATTAATGACTCTTTACATGTCAGAATTCTATGAAACGTTATCATTATGCCGTAAATTACAGTCACTTCTATATCCTGAGTTATTTACCTTGTCTACACATAATATCACATCATCGTCACAAAGCTAATTAACTGTAACCAATATATATACATGAGGTAAATAATAATTGTTTTTAAATTGTGAATACTTTGAAAAATATTAAATTGTAGCATTTGTATAAATGAATATTCAGTTTAAAAACCAATTAACCTCTGTCTGTAAGTTCAATCACGTTCAACAACAAACAACTACATATTAATGAATTCGAATACAAGAAGATTAAAAAATTCAATAAATACGTATCAGATATTCCATTGTTCGTATTCGAGTGGTGATTAAAGAAATAGAATATGAATTTGTTTAAAAAATTAATTACATAAATAATATACAGATTAAAATAACTTACAAGTGCAAATTATTTGTAGTTGTATTTGTTATTGCTGTATATTCCTTCTTCTTTCTTTCTAAATTTATTTATAATTTTTATCGAGGCAGAGGCAGTCTTTCGACATTAGTCATGCACCTATTATATTAAAATGACACACAGACTACAGACTACAGAGTACACTCCTAAACACTTGACATGTTCTTCTCGTGAGATTTAATTGCTTATTCCTTCAAATAAATCCGGTTTCAATGGTTTCCACTAATCCTTGTCCGGGATCAGCTGATCGTCCGTCACCGTGACCGCAAGGCACGCTCCCACGGCATGTAACCGCATACACTCGGAAATGGTATTAACTGGTTTTAAATCTTCATTTATGTTATTGTTGATTGGTAAGCTTCATAGACTTGGGTGGTGCATGTTGTTTAACGGTAATCTATAGTCTATACTAATATTATAAAGCTGAAGAGTTTGTTTGTTTGAACGTGCTAATCTCAGGAACTACTGGTCCGATTTGAAAAATTATTTCGGTGTTAGATAGCCCATTTATCAAGGAAGGCTATATATTATCATCACGCTAAGACCAACAGGAGCGGAGCAATGCGGGTGAAACCGCGGAGCACAGCTAGTTATTTACCTAACTATATGTTTTCACCGACTTGTAACTAAGTGCTATACTAAAATACGTATTAGGTGCTAATTCATTGAACACAAAACTATTGATTGTTTATATAATTATTATTATTGCAGTGAAACTTCTTCGGGGGCGTTGAGAGTAAAATTGCAAGGTCGCGTCATGGCAATACCGTGACGTCATGGAGTAAGGGATTTTGGTATCTTTGAATCTTGCAAAGAAGTTTCACTTCTGACACGTGTGCTCGGCATACACGCATCTTTTCTATGGAAATACTATTGTTTGTGGAATACACGTACTTGCGAAATAATAAACAATGAAATACATTTTCTATGATACAACGCCAACTAACAGCTGTATATGTATGTGTATTTTAACATAAGGCGATCTATTTATTGCCAGCAAAATAATAAAAAAACTTTTATATTAATGCAAAAACAGTTGCGCATTAATATTTCACGAAGGGTCCCTTATCTATTGTTTTTATCTGATAGGGCTTAATATGGAAGCGTTTTACCACATGGCGTTTGTATAAGGTTAATTATTTCATACATTTAGAAATGTATTTTAGTTTTATTAATATATTAGCTATACGTATATATGTACCTAATGCTTTTATGGCTATATTATCGTACGTAAGTAGGGCCATAATAAAGTTATGACTAGATCATTTAACGATTTGGTCACTCCTAGTTTTATTTTTGCAATAGATATTAGGTACTATCATAATTCATATTCGACCCCGTCGTTTCTCAAAGTCGTATAAAGTTTATTTCTTTAATTGAATAGTTAAATATTAATTCTATAGATAACGGTTATTAAAACTTAAATTAACGTAAACTTTTAATGAATGTTTAAAAAAAACGGGTCGTTTCAAAACGAATTTGAAAGTACCTTTGCCTAAGGCAGTTTTCCATACCGTTCCCTTCCCTTACATATGACAATATGTATAGGTATATTCTTAGCCCTTTTAACTGATACATATTACACGCCTTTGGCGTTTTTGCCTCCCTTCACAGGTTCTGTTTGTTTGTGCCGTGTGCATTATGTGTATCGTTCTGCGTTCATGAATTATTTTAAAAGGATCGATGTTTTTATTACAACTTTGTATATGGATTTCATTGACGTTAGGAAAGGATAAGTGTGTTAGAGAATTCGCTTCCGTACAAAGAAAATATAGGACTTTTCAATTTAGTAGAAATATTTTGAAAGATTTTCTTTACTTATTTTAATAGATACTTTCATTCAAGATCAAAAATATAGAGAAATGCTCACAAAATAACTCGTAGAATAACTGAATGTAAGACTCAGAATTCTAAGATTTTCCCTATAATATCAATTATAAAATAAATTATATGAATCATACTTTTAAAAATAATATTATAATACCAAATTATTTGAAGCCACACAAAAGTTCGCTTAATTATAAATTATTCAATTCCACAACCATATTCGTACGTTCATAATACGTTAAATATTCACATTCTGAGTTTGAAAGTTTCGCAGCGACCGGATACGCGGGTTTTGACCGGAAGTTCCACCCCAATCCAAGGGGATGTTCGGCCGTGGGTACTTCGGACTAAACTGAGTTATTAATTAACAGGATCTACCGCGCACTAGAGCAATTTTTGCAGACTTGGTAATTTGGAATTTTTGTTCGCTATAATTTTTTTATTTAAAATTGGTTGGTATGTGCGTTAGCGGTTGTTAATAAAAATCGAAAACATAGTGTTTCCGAATATCTGATTATATATTAAATTAAACATACGAGTAAAGTATTTCCATGCTAAGTTATGGAGTTGTAAGCACATAAATCATAATATATGAGAATATGAAGATCCTTGGTTTGGATCATAAATAGTATCATGAATCTGGTAGAAAAGACTTCTCTGTAAAGAAAATAAAGATGTAAAATGCATCTGCCCTTTATCACATTAGGGGCCATCGGACTTCAAAAGTTCATCTAACATTAAAATAGGTATTACGAAAGGTCACGACTTTTCAAAAGCCAAGTGTTTTATAAGTCAAATTAAAAAAGAGTTAATCGAAAACTGATAATTAATTGTTATAAATTAATAGGGAGGCTTTATAGGCCTTTGCGGGTATATACATTAATTATAGAGATATTTTGTGTGGCATTTTTAATTACTATTTTTAGCTCCATATAGTAAAGGGGAAGTCGGCCTCGATTCCTCCCTTTATAAACGACTATTTTTACTAAAAATTTTGCTTATTTGTATGGTTTCATTTGTAAGGAGCTTCCATATAAACTTTCTATTACTATGGCTATTAAAAGTTAAAACATAGAGCTTAAATTATAAAGATTTTGGTTTGTTAATACTTCATCTGAATTCTCATAAAAATAATGCAGTTTTATGCTATTGCATTCCTACTTATTGTACAATCCCTAGTTTTAAAAATACATAACTACACAATCTTAGAACAACTTGTCCCTATATTAATCATCAACAAACTACAAATTCATAACAACAAAGCGATATGAAATGAAATCACAAGCAACCCACACGGTTAATATTACACGTATAATATCTGCACACATCTTGTGTGTGCGTTCAGTGTTGACAATCTCTGTGTTCCATGTTTGTAGCGTCGACTTAGCGAGTGTTAATTTGTCGCTAACTGATGGAAAGCAAACAGTGTTAATACACAACAAACAGAAGATTGGTACGGGAAGTTCAAGCGACGCGTAAATATTTATACGAATTGATTTTTTGTGATGCTGCGTGTCTATTGGTTTGAATGCGTCTCAGTGATCGGGACTTGGGATTTTGTCTCTGAATTAGATGATACTTATGAATGGAAGTAAGAAATATGTGGTATGTTAATAATGATATTGGATGTGTTTAAAGGTAGGTAAGTTAATTGCGTAGGTGTATTATGAAGGTACCTACTTGGTCCGCTGCCGTATACCTATACTTAGGTAAATTAATAATTATAAAAAATACCTTATCATAAAAATTTCATAAAAAGGTAAAGAAGTTTAAAATTCGCAAAGAACAATTCCTCTCCTTACATTTAATATAAAGCGGGTGTTACACATAAAGTTGGTTAAAATGTGGACGACGCTCTCGTTTGTTAAATCAGACGTATTTTGAATCTTTCCCTCTCTAGACTAGTTTGCATTTTTCAAGCACCCGCCCGCATTTTCTAGCCGATTTATCCTCTTATTAGGCTTAGGGTGTGGAGAAAATACTTTAAAGACAAAAGAACTTTACTCCAATTCAACCCTAGTCTTTTTTTGTTAACTGCATGTCATATGTAGTGGCATACATCTAACTGGGCGAATTACGTTGTTTTGTTTGGAATATGCGAATTGAAAGCTATTCTTGTATTTTAATGATTAGCTTTTATCAAAGATTAAAAATATAATTATACTCTTACTGTATTAGTTAATATTTTTTTGTGAGTAATATTAGCTATACCTATCTAAGTAAGTATATTTTTTACATGGTTTTCGTTGTTAGAGGTCTAATAATGTGATGATAATTAAGTTGAATTCTTGTCATTCGTACTCGTATTCGTATTACTGTAATATTTTATATAATGGACCAATATGTTACATTCTGGGTAGCTACTTACTAATTAGACGATAATGAGGACAAGAGCTACTACATAATTTTGCTATTGGGATAATGAAGAATTTATTATTTTTTTGATTAAGGGAACAATTCATTAAATTTGACGGGCCATTAATTACGTTGACCGCCGCTCGTTATACTATGGTTATACTGAATTAAAAGAGGGGTAAATTGTCCTACAATGAAGAATATACGGAATAGATATTTCAATTTATTACATTGACATTTAAGGTTGCGTTGGCGATGCAATCATACATATGTGCGACAAAAACATTCATCATAATTATTTTTAACGAGACCTTTCTAAAAATATGTGATCAATAACGGTAGCAGTTAATTGCATTTACGACATAGATATCGCCGATTCTTTGATTATCGCCGCGTAAAAGTCACCCAATTAAATTAAAAAGAGAGAATACCTGAAAAGCACGCGTACATACCATCAGCTGTAAAAATATCAATAAATTTCGTATAATATTTTATGGCGGGGGTCGTTGGCATTTACGGGACATGTGTGGAGGCACCTGTCGATCTCCCTTCCTACGACACCCCAACACGTGGAAAATATTAAATGTTACTTGCTTGGTGCACCCGGGCGCCCGCGCTGTGGGCTGACGCGACTCGCGAGGGCTGTACATATTATTACCTGCCGTCAACCTTCAACGTTATCTTCCATAAATTGAAATTGCGTTTTATTTAGATTCAAATTAAGCCCGTATGTACAACCGTTTAGGGATCATATTTTATTGGATACTTTTTTCTGTGGATTCCTTGCGATGTATAAGCATATGTTTGTAATATAGCTGCTGTATGGAATTGACACAATATATATCTAGAGCTTAAACGTGACTTTTTGTGCATATAATATAATGCCTGTATGTGTTATGGATGATATTATAAATGATAAGTTATTTTTCAAATGAATCGCTACATAATGAGCTTTTTTAATCGTATTTATATGTGTTTCCTGCAATATATTAAACGCAATTAAGTAGTTACTTTGATTGATACGAATAGGTATTGTTGCTGAGATTGTTATATTTATTTATTGCGTTTGTTGCTTTGTAATTAATATGCAGGCTCGAGGCGTTGGTGAATCATAGTTTTTCAAGGTTTATGCTGTTTACTATTCCACACAAGCCAGTGTATATCATAATTCATCTTTGACATAGTAAAATATACCAGATAACAATCATTGCCTACAGTTAAATAAGATAAAATAAAGAATGTCTTTCATGTGAGTACCGTTATTTTTAGTTGAAAAGAGAGTTTTTTTGTTTTGTGGTATAAGTATAGAGTATAATGACATATTTTAAATTATTTAATGCTTACCTATTAATTTGTCATGAAGTCCATTAAACCGTCAGTCCCAACCTATTTTGTTTATTTAACGTACTGGCAAGGTTTACGCAAAGTATTTTCACACTAAACGAAACATTGTTTATTCGTTAAATAAATTAAATTTATCGGGTTGATATTCCAATTTTCCAAATTTAATTATTGCCGACGGTTATTTTTGTATAAACGTTCTCAATAATCCAGTAACCAGTAACATTGAAAAATGTTTTTATTTAAGTCAAACGGTTACGTTTTTTTAAGAATGCAAAATAGTCTAATCGAACAGGTGTTTTAGTTTTAAGATTCTTAATCAAACGATGTGATTTATAATTTATATTTATTTTGCTGTTTATTTGTGTAGACGGCTTAATACTTAGTTATGTGAAATTAACAATAATAATGGAGTCTTGCGTATTTCTTGTCATCAGAACATTGCAATTCACAATTAGTGTAAAATTTTCATATTTCATTAGCAAACGAACAAATCAGATCCACGTACCGACTGGTAACTTAACTATCATTCCATACTTTGACACAAAGCAAGCTTCCTGGATGATGCTCGTGTTCGTTCATATGAAACTGCGGTCACTATAATATAATAAGTGCTATGGAATGAGAACGATCTCTGTAACCAAGACGGTTTCACATGAAGAGCTTGTATCCCGATGTTTATTTGACTTCTCGCTCGTGTTTATTTTAGTAAAAATTTATAGCAATTCTTGAAGTTTCTCCGCTTCGGACTACTTGTCTTTGAACTATTTAGCGCACTCGCCTGTATGATTGTCGGTTGTGAATGCCGTGTCTTAAAACTTTAATATTTCGGTGTATGAGGGGCCCTTTGTTTCATTTTAAATAAACGATATCCTGACTGTTCTGTTTTACCATAAATTAACAGTAAAAATGTAGTTTATATTATCTGCATACATTTTATTTAATTCGTATATTTCTTTCGTGTGTTTTTAATGAGCAAAAAACGTTATTGTCATAAATTTTTACGATATATGTAATTTTGTTGATTTTATTTTCTTGAATATTTTACTGTCTGTGCGAATAGCTACTTAAATTAGTTTTATGTTTTATCGACCTTCAATATGGACCAGGTGACGATACTTTGATATCAAAAGAAAATTTGAATATTTGCTCTCCATTTTCCGCACTTTCCCGTGACCCTTATTACAATATGCGCTAAAGTATGCCATTAAATATATTTATATCTAACGTACTGTTGACATTTTTTAGGAATAATAAGATAATATTGTCTCTCAGATCATAAAAATAATTTCTGAAATATTTGGCGCCACTTACCAAAACACTAATTTATTATAGTTTATTAATACTCCACGTCCCCTATATCGTATCGGTCGTAGGTCGATGCGACGCGGTTGAATTTGATGAAATATTCATAGAATCTTAATGAATGTATTAACCATCAGGTGAAGCGTGGTATTGCACATGCTTCACGTGCATTTGGAGGTGTTTTTTGAAGTGAATATAGAAAAGTTTTGGTATCGGTTAATGACGGTGGCGTTCAGAGTATCTTATAGGTCTATTTCTAGTGTCAACAACAACGTGAATACTGAATGTATTGAAATACGCTTTTATATTACGATCTTTAAATTTATTAAGTACTTCATGAAAGTTATAATGATAATACGATTATTATTTACTTACCTACTTAAAATTTTGCGAGAGCGTACCTAAATATCTTAAAAGACATAATGAAAATTGATGTTGAGCTGATTAAACATTAAAAGTATTCGAAGTTAAATAGAAATTGACACGCTAAAACAAAAGTTTTTTGTTCGCTCGCTAAGAGAGTAAAACGGAATAAAATAGTTTTTCAAAGACATCTATCTGTTCGGACGGGTGCATTTAGCAAACAATAAAACGCTAAATGAACCGTGCCGCGCTAAATATTGGACGGGTTAAAGTTTAAACGAATAAAAACGTGGAGCGAGCGACGATTTTTAAACATGCGCCGGCAAATCCAATTATATGTATCGACAGCTCCGATGTACTGATCATTAACGGTGTGAAAACAATCAAATTGACTTTAACAATCAAACAGTTTCATTAAGCGCTTCGAGCGCTTCACTCACTGCACTGTCCGAACATTGAAAAAGCTAAATTGAAGTCGTAGAAGTTAGATGGGTCGATAACACAAAACAGTTTTAATTCGCTTAGAGTGATTGCTTTGCGTCAGTGATTGTTGTAGATAAAGAGATTTTGTTGTACAATTCTTGCCCGCGGTGTAACGTGTGCTAGATTGGTTTTGTAATTGTTTTGTGTATCTCCTTTCGAATGGAAGGGGACAAGATGTGTCGGTGCATCGTAATTCCGTATGGTGCTTATGCAAGAACCTCTTAATCCAAATAACGTGTTTTCAAGTGCACCTACATAGAAATAAATACACCCAAGTTTTCACTTTTGCATTTTTTCTTGTCAAGCCTTATGTTTTTGTATGATGGGAGTAAGAACTTAGCAAGTGAAAGTAGAAAGAAATGGCTATTGTTTTAAACCAAAAAAATATAATCAAGATTTTAATTATTTCACATGTGTAACTTGCATTATTTCTTTGTTGTCTGCTATTATGAAATCAGCAATTTTCCACCGACGCCGTGTAATGGAATAATGTAATGCAAAATCGATAATCTGAATGCGCAGTGGGTAAACAAGCGGGCCGCACTTTAGGCCGGCGGCAATAAAAATCACGTTCACTCAGATTTACGCACTATCATGTTGTTTTGTTGCTTCATTTATCTCGCTCGGGTTAGGGTCTCGTTAAATTAGCGTATTAACAATTACGGAGACTTTTATGAGCGGCCTTTTATGTAATGTGGACGGTTGATAGTTTGAATAGCTCGGTGCGGCGATGGAGGGTTATGGGAAGGTTGGTGGAGCCATATTGCTTCTCTATGTGATTTATTTACTGGGTTTTGTAACGTTTTTTGGCTTTCTAACTTCGCTGCATTTTGTCGAATACCTACGTATGGGGTAGGTAGGTACTACGACTTACGAGTAGGTACGTATGATCAAAAAAAAATTTTTTTTTTCAATAACAAAATAATACTATTTTAATCTTTAAATTATTCTCAAAGGTAGAGAAGAAAATTGTCAGACACAAAATTAAAAAAAAAAATTAAGTCACGAATATTGTAATAATATTACGGCGATAATGCTCCCTCCCTAATTAAAACGTGTCCGACATAAAATGTAAAACTACCGCAAAACATGCACAACATCTGTGGAAGTAAACTAATTTGTTGCGGTCATTTTGCATCATAATTCACCTTATACCGTCTCTTTATCGGACCCATTTGGCCGCTGCCCCTAAATATCGCGTTTAATTTTATGTGCCTGTATCACTCTTAACTGCTTAATTGGCCTTTTTATATGAACCTTTGTTTACGGCTATAAATAAATCCGAATATTCATGTCACTGAGACGTGGATTAATTGGTAGGGAAAGGATCAGATCGACTGATTATTATTTTCAGGGAGTAATCTACTTCCTCGTATAGAATTCTTCTCCATATTTTGTTTACATGCATGGTTTTAAATTTTAATAATTATGTAGTTTTAGACTACATGTGGATTATGAAGAAAATTAAATATTCCATGGCATGCTATCATATTGATTTAAGTTTTCGTTTAACCATGCGTAAAGTGATCTACGTTTGTTGTTAAATGTAGCCAAAAATTATAAACGAATTAGAAAAAGAATGAGTAATACAACACTTAATCTCGGCTAGCTGGTTTAAAGCCAATGCAATTAAAGAGAACATACACAGGCAAGTATCTTACACAGCTCTGTTTAGACGTATTTAGCGCGGCGCGTTGACATTTTTACGAGGCAAGAAAATTCCACATGCAGCACCGTGCCTCCCTCCGCTATCTCATCAATTGTTTCGTGTTTGTTTGTGTTTGTTCTCGGCGCTTGTTTTCATAACACACTGTCTGTCTTTGATGACGGTCTGTTTGCGTTGCGGTCGCCTCTCGAAACTGAGTAATGTTCTTGGCTTCGACTATATTTTTCTAGAGGAAACTTGCGATTTAAGCGCTCCTCTACATTCCGATTAACTACATGGCTGTAATTGATGGACAGGGCTACTTGGCGCCTTTTAAAATACGATGACATTACAATGCTGGCTTGTTATAAACCGTGATCGAATAATACCATTAATTAGCAACGAGAAGATCGATGCCGCGGCAAGGCAATTTATTATAATAAATTAATTGTAAGAAGTACGAACAAGCGAACGATCTGCTCACCAGTTCGCTAATCCCAGGGTGGGCCTGGGGCGCATTACTCGCTCTGCTGACTTTTGGCCGCCGTCCACCACATGCATCTTACGGGCTCATGCCCCCAGTATTGTTAATCCATTGTTATTTATAGTTAGCGAAATGCATAATTATTATCTCGGTGCCGCTATGTTAATTACAGCGAGCACTGTTAGACGGGTAATGCTCGGTGCACACGAGTGAACTCGGCGCAGAACGTCTGTCGCAGACCCGTGTTAAATACGTATGTACTCACGTGTCGAGACGCGACGTGTTGCGCAATAACTTATCTATCTGCAATTATTTATCAAGAGAGCTATTTGAGCGCGTCTCAAAGGCTCGTGCGAGCTCGATTTCGAATTCAATTTGGCGGTGCCGGTGTAAAAACATGGTCGCGTTTGTGATGTCCGAACCGACAACGTTTCAGTGACGAGGCAAAAAAGCAATGGAAAAGTGGTAATTTGTTTCGGTTAAAGAGTATTGGAGCAGATCGTGCTGGCTGTGATTGGCCTGCACCGCTGACTTGTTTGTAAACGTTTGTTTCCTCGACATTGCTCAAATTGCTTCATCGTAATGAAGCAATAAATGAACAAAAAAGAAGTAGGTATGCTAAAGAAAGGAGCGAGTAATATTTCATGTTGATATTTCGTTGGTTATTAATATACGTCGGCGAGCTAAGTTTTGATAAAACCATAAAGAGAAGAGGGCTTTGTATTATTCCTTTTAAAGTGCACTTTTCTGGAATTTTCCTTGTCTACACGGCGGAATCCATCAAAGGATTAGGGTGGCGTCTCGGGTACGAGATCGGTTGATCGGCGTTTTCTGGATGAGGAATAAATTATCCACCACTTAGGCGACAGATTTTATGTTTTACATATTTTACGTAACTGTAGAAACGTCTATTCTTAGAACTTTTTTATTATTTGATTACTTTCTTGCGTGATAAATACTAAACAAAAACTAGGATACTTCTTTTCTTGTCTATTTCTAAAGTTCGATCGAAATATCTATACAACTTCAATAGCCAAATATTAAGATGGACGATAGACCGCACGGATCTAAAATGCGCGCTAAGCACAAATCGGCGGGTTTCAATCAGCAGATTGCGGCCGGAGCGCGGTTGCAGCGGGATTATAGACTGCATGACGCAGCACATTGCGCGCTACGTCATTTCGTTCGTACGGAGAATGGACCAAAGTTTGGAAGCTGACGGGGAGTAAATATTGTGAAGAATATTTCAATAGTACATTGTCGTTTTGTGCTTTTTATGTGTCATCATAATTGATAATAGCTCTATGTAAAACTCACTAGGTATAGAAAAATTGAACTTAAAGTTAAACGCTATTAAAAAATAAAAATCCGTTGAAATAGTAAATAGGTTTTAAACGATTGCCAATATAATTTTTTTTCAATTCTATTTTCTATAGAAATAATGGAATGTAATAATAACTGATGTTATCGTATTGCTCTATTTTAATAAACAACCATTAATATTAATTACATGAATACATCTCATTATAAAGTTCGTAATAGTCTAATTAAATCCAAATGTATTGTACTCGTATACCAAAACAAAGGAACAAATGTTAGACAAAACTTTATTACCGTCACGTCATGAAGATTGATCGACGTTATTTAATTAGAGAAATGTAAGTCGTGTAAATGTTAATAAATAATTTGACGGTATTTATTTACTTTTGATATCTAGTTGTCACAATAATTTTAATTAAGGGATGGCAGAATGTTAGCATAACGTTTTGGATTCCTATTTAATTGATGAAACGTTGGCATGCCAATAACGATACTCGTTTTGATGTACCTTTGATAATTTATTATTTATCTGAATTCGCAAATAGATTATTATTTGTGTTTTCTGATAGATTGTATTCATTGAGTACCTATTAACCTAATTATATTGCTGATTCAATGGAATTGTATTTATAGGCTGCATTAACTGTGAAATTTACGAGAATCTATAACATAAGTACGTACTTTAAATTTAAATGTTAATTTGTGTTTTTGTGATGCGTTTGGAAATGTGTTTCGCATATACTAGAGATTTCATAAATACCTTGTCACCATGTCTAAGAATTTTATATAATTTAATAAAATTGTTAAAAAATATTTTATTTAATAAATAAGAAGATTATTAGCGAAATGTAAGATAAATTAAAATAATGAAGTAGGTAACTTTGTATTTATTACATTATATTACATAGTTCTAGTACGCAGTTAGGCCAGTGGAAATTAACATTAAATTCGCAAAGCACGATGTAGATTTGAATTTTTGGTATGTTGTTTGGATCAGTTAGGGTGATGTAAATCCCAATTTGCAACTTCGAAAAAGTTGTGCTCGCTGCGCACCACGTGATAAACTGCGAAAATTTTGGACTTTTTTCACTTTTTGCTCTAAAAGTCATAAACTATGCGTTTCCGACAAGTATGATTCAGTACATAAATTAAGGTTATTAAATTTGCAACAATTTAAGCCTAACCGCAGCTCTCTAAACCTTATAACGACTAAACTGTGGCCATTCGAAGATGGTTCATTTTTCCCGAAATATTGAAATTTTTAGTTTTGCTCCCGTTTGAAGCAAAATATTGGCAAAAACCGCTCGTTCTATGAGAAGTTCGTATAATAAAGTTGTAGTGCATTTAATTTTCTTTCATAAGAGCATAGAACAAAGTCTGTGAGACAAATATTTCACACACAATATCTGAAAAACAAAAAGAAGGTAGAAATAGATTTTTAAAGAATAGAAACTGAGAGCATATAAAATCATAAAAAGAATAATACTTTTTCATTTGCAGGATAGGTAATTAACAAAATTACAAAATTTGGGAAAGTAGGAAAAAAGATTATACGCAAATAATAAACTGCGAAAATTTTGGACTTTTTTCACTTTTTGCTCTAAAAGTCATAAACTATGCGTATCCGACAAGTATCATTCAGTAAATAAATTAAGGTTATTAAATTTGCAACAATTTAAGCCTAATTAAAGCTCTCTAAATCTTATAGCGACTAAACTGTGGCCATTCGAAGATGGTTCATTTTTCCCGAAATATTGAAATTTTTAGTTTTGCTCCCGTTTGAAGCAAAATATTGGCAAAAACCGCTCGTTCTATGAGAAGGTCGTATAATGAAGTTGTAGTGCATTTAATTTTCTTTCATTAGAGCATAGAACAAAGTCTGTGAGACAAATAGTTCACTCACAATATCTGAAAAACAAAAAGAAGGTAGAAATAGATTTTTAAAGAATTGAAACTGAGGGCATATAAAATCATAAAAAGGATAATACTTTTTCATTTGCAGTATAAGTAATTAACAAAATTACAAAATTTGGGAAAGTAGGAAAAAAGATTATACGCAAATAATAAACTGCGAAAATTTTGGACTTTTTTCACTTTTTGCTCTAAAAGTCATAAACTATGCGTATCCGACAAGTATCATTCAGTACATAAATTAAGGTTATTAAATTTGCAACAATTTAAGCCTAATTAAAGCTCTCTAAATCTTATAGCGACTAAACTGTGGCCATTCGAAGATGGTTCATTTTTCCCGAAATATTGAAATTTTTAGTTTTGCTCCCGTTTGAAGCAAAATATTGGCAAAAACCGCTCGTTCTATGAGAAGGTCGTATAATGAAGTTGTAGTGCATTTAATTTTCTTTCATTAGAGCATAGAACAAAGTCTGTGAGACAAATAGTTCACTCACAATATCTGAAAAACAAAAAGAAGGTAGAAATAGATTTTTAAAGAATTGAAACTGAGGGCATATAAAATCATAAAAAGGATAATACTTTTTCATTTGCAGTATAAGTAATTAACAAAATTACAAAGCTAATTAAATTTGCAACAATTTAAGCCAAACCGCAGCTCTCTAAACCTTATAACAACAGTAAGCTGTGGCCTTTCAAAGATAGTCAGTTTTTCCCGAAAATTTCAAATTTTTAGTTTTGCTCCCGTTTGAACCAAAATATTGGCAAAAACCGCGGGTTCTATGAGAAAGTCGTATAATAAAGTTGTAGTGCATTTAATTTTCTTTAATTAGAGCATAGAACAAAGTCTGTGAGACAAATAGTTCACTCACAATATCTGAAAAACAAAAAGACGGTAGAAATAGATTTTTAAAGAATTGAAACTGAGGGCATATAAAATCATAAAAAGGATAATACTTTTTCATTTGTAGGATAGGTAATTAACAAAATTAAATTTTCTACAACTTTATTTTATGACCTTCTCATAGAACGAGCGGTTTTGCCAATATTTTGGTTCAAACGGGAGCAAAACTAAAAATTTGAAAATTTCGGGAAAAACTGACTATCTTTGAAAGGCCACAGCTTAGTTGTTATAAGGTTTAGAGAGCTGCGGTTAGGCTTAAATTGTTGCAAATTTAATTATCTTTGTAATTTTGTTAATTACCTATCCTGCAAATGAAAAAGTATTATCCTTTTTATGATTTTATATGCCCTCAGTTTCAATTCTTCAAAAATCTATTTCTACCTTCTTTTTGTTTTTTCAGATATTGTGAGTGAACTATTTGTCTCACAGACTTTGTTCTATGCTCTTATGAAAGAAAATTAAATGCACTACAACTTTATTATACGAACTTCTCATAGAACGAGCGGTTTTTGCCAATATTTTGCTTCAAACGGGAGCAAAACTAAAAATTTCAATATTTCGGGAAAATGAACCATCTTCGAATGGCCACAGTTTAGTCGTTATAAGGTTTAGAGAGCTGCGGTTAGGCTTAAATTGTTGCAAATTTAATAACCTTAATTTATGTACTGAATCATACTTGTCGGAAACGCATAGTTTATGACTTTTAGAGCAAAAAGTGAAAAAAGTCCAAAATTTTCGCAGTTTATCACGTGGTGCGCAGCGAGCACAACTTTTTCGAAGTTGCAAATTGGGATTTACATCACCCTAACTGATCCAAACAACATACCAAAAATTCAAATCTACATCGTGCTTTGCGAATTTAGGGTTTTTTAGTGTCGATTTCTACTGGCCTAAGTGGTGGAACTAGATACCTAATATTTAAGTCATAAATTCACCTGATTCATTTATTATTCAGTAAGAGCAGATGTTTCGTGCAATATATGAGACGTTTTAAAGCATTAATGAACTATACTTACTTAGTTGCTAATCGTGATATTGAAGAGATATCTGTGTCTTTAAAATTTAATGCGACTTTTCCGAAGCTCTTTTTGAAGCTATTGTAGCCCTCATAACTAAATTACTCAATAACATAATACCTATTATTATTTATTGCTTTTAATGATATAAAATGGGAATTTGCATGAGAAAAGTTTACATTACTTATAATCTCGTAAAAAATGTAAGATGTTTTGCGCTTTCTTGCTAACATTTAAAGTTAAAAAATATTATTCATATACTTAAAGAAATAAGTATTCGTAGGAACTGAATATTATGATGAAGGCAAACAACTTCATATAAAATTTCACTAAGATTATATTTTATTCAAACAACAGTCTTTGTAACAATGGCGTCTTCTATAAGACGTTTTTCTATTTCTCCGTGTGCAAATGCAAATTGATTTTTGTGTTAAAGACAAAAGGCACATAATCGTATGCAAGTGGGTCACATCCTTTGACAAGTTACGGTGTTGTTGATAAGCGAAATGGAAACCGCCGGTAATGAAGTCAATGCAATTCGGCGTGCGCCGGCGCAGGAAAGCGTATGAATAGTTTGAATATGGAAGTACGAGAAACGCAAACGGATAGGGTTGGCAGAACATGGTTTTGATGATAGTTGGCAAGTTGATTGTATTATAACTAGAGAAACTGCACTAAGATAAACTTTTAAAAATAAATATTAAACAGATAAAAAAATTGGATAATGCTATGAAATATTATATAATGGATCAAATATCTATACATATTTAGATCAAAGAAAGGAAACGACAATATTTCATTATTTAAATTTCCATTCATAAATATTATCTGATAATCAAAATTACCTACATTTATTAAGTGCACTTATTATACTTAGTGATACCTATTTTATATCATAACCATTGTTGGCAACCCTAAAGCGACGCACGCCAGACACGTCGCACACGCATTCTCTCCTTATGTCCATAGTATTGCAGTAAGAATGCGAGCTAAGCAGTTACCCAATACTATATTTAGTTTAATATGCTCCGTTTGAACTGTCAGCTAAAATATATGTGAGGTCATATTCGTATAAGTATGGAACGAGCCTTTTGATGCTCAGCATATACCTGATTGCATTATTGGCCCAAAAAGGATTGTTTTCAATCATTATATATTGATTATCACCACTATAATATTTAATAGGTTTTAAACTCACTAGAACATAATTGAATATAATTAAATTGATCACATCGTCAAGCATTAAACAAGCGTAGTAAATTAAGTATTAAAAGCACATAGGTACCTATATTAAAACACAGATTTGAGTTTAAATTTTCGTCGTTGAAAATATTGCAATTACCTTTACTAAAGATTAATTAAACAAGTGTTCAATATAATTATAAAAGGAAATTTCATTAAGCGTTGTAATAATGTAGAGACAGGAATATTTAATAAAATCATTTTAAATTATTTTTACGAGCAATTTCAGGGATGTCGATATAATATTTATGTATGTAAACTTATTTCAATCTCTACCTAGTGTTAATATATATGTAGGTATAGTATGAACCATTACGCTAATTCCTTCCTTGTATTTGATGTAACAGACGAGTCCGCTCTCACTTGAAGGAATGTGGAAATTCGTTCTGGGACCGTGGGCACGTGTATCTAAAGATTTATTATTCTCACAGTGAAGTAAACTCTTTAAAGATTTTTCCTTTGCAATCGTAAATTGTTACGCACTAAATGAGCATATAAGTGATTAGTTTATACGTACTGATAAAAAAGTATATCATTAGATGGGAAGAGTCGAGGATACTTTGAATTCTTTAACAAATAATATAATTCGAGCTAAAAAATTAAAATTAATGGCCGATTTTACAATGCTTGGATAAAACTTATCCGTCCAATAAAGTATTACACGATAATATTAAAATGTCACGTAAACTGTCAAATACGGGCAATTAGAATACGTTTTTAAAATGGTAGTTTTATATACATTATTCGACGAATAAGTTTTAACCAAGGATTGAAAAATCGGCCCTAAATTAATTTCGTCAACAGTATTTGAAATAACAATATAACCGCGCAGTTATCAACGCAATGTACAATCAATTGGTTCGAAGTAGCTCGGTTATTGATTAGCTGACATCAAAGAAGCAACTTTGTTATCAAGTATTTAATGAAAATTTGTTGGCCGGGTGGGTGGCGGAGTGCCGTTAACGAAACATATCAGAAATTAGTTGTGTAAGTTGCCCTCGACGACCAGAACGGGAACTTTAAGTATCCGTTTGATGCTCGCATGGACCGTGGAAGACGCTCGGTGTTCGTGATTTTCTCGAAACTATTTCAAATATTTGTGATTGTCACGGCACGGGATTTCGATGGAAATTCTAATACAAGTTTAAACTATTTGCTAACTGCGTTAGATGTTCGGGCTTCAACAATACATTGATGTATAGCAGGTAGCTGTTTGATATTGGTGCATGTTAGAATTGGTAGGGGATTATTGGTTTATTTATGGTATGTTGATATAGGTATCTTAAGAAATTGAAAATTAAAATGAAAGAGGGGAGTTAATTAAATAAATAATTAAACAGCATGTATCAAAATATTACTCAGATACAATATTTAAAATTAGTTTATTATCTGTTTTTAATTTAATTTCTATTTCGGAGTTATTCTCTTATATCAATATTGAAAAGAAACAAACCTCCAAGCATTATTATTTGTTAAGCCTACTTATATTTAGTACATTTTCAATGTTTCATTAGTACGAATTCATATTATGAACGATAAAATATAAAGTTCAAGGTAGCGAGACCATTCATTTTCAAACACTAAATGAAATAGTTTTTAATCTCCGGCTTGAGTGTTGAGCGACTGTAAAAGGCCATATTTAAAGTAATGGCATAGGCGAAGGATTGCGTGTGTCTCTTACAGGGAATTTGTTCAGTAATCCAATAGAAGGGAAAGATAAAAGCGCAAAGATAAAAGGGGTGCTTAATGGAATTAAACAGGAGTGGGAGGAAGGACGGTGCTGTAAGCCGGACTTGCGGAATGTCTTTGTTGCGAATCGTATAATAGCTGTTTCAGACCCGAAATAGACGTTTTATTATTATTAGGCCCGTGTACTTAACTGTTATTGTTTGTTTTATCTCTCCTAGATAAAGGTCGCTCGATTAATGCCTCGATTAGCGCGCGGGCAATAAGTGAACGTCCTGCCAACACCTCGCATGCTGCTACTCACTAGGGCTGTCGTTTATCTAACTAATATAAAATTGTCACGCCGCGCCGTTAGCATAAAATAAGCGAATTAAATTATAACAATAAGTAGAAAAAAATTGAAATTCTAGACTGATAATCGCAACAAACAGCATCTAGATAATGTAAGCATGCTAAGTGAAGTGGTATTACGTTCGAACAATATGTCAGGTTATTTTATAAATGCCACATTGTTGTTAATACGTGTGTGAATAAAAAAGTAAGTATACATTTTGTGGAAAACGGCTTAGGTGTGAGATAGTCAAGTGACAATCGATAACTGCTGTGTAGATAAGCTCATTAGATTCGAGTTGTGTACAGCCGGGAGAGCGTCATTTGTCCAAATTGCTGCGAAACTATAGCGATTAGCAATAATTGCTCGGTTTACCAAATTGTTGGATCTGTGAACGTTAGTCTTCCAAATACAATGGGAAGTTTAAATGCTCATTATCGTTAACAATTAATATTAACTTTATCGGCGCTAACATTATGGTATAAAGTTGATAAATAACATATTTTGTGAATTTGGTTAATAATATGTTTTTACTGGATGCGATAGTAACGTTTACGGTTATGTTGATTTATTGAAAAATATCCGTGTTTTGTGACCTAAGTAAAATTCATTCACAAAGACAACGGCAAAGATTCATCAATTCAAACAGTAGGCACTTGTAAACTAATAAATAATTGTCTTTAATTACCACTAAGAACAAAGACGACACACTATCTCACTCACAAGCATAATTTGAACAATGATTTGTCATATCAAAGTCGACTCAAATTAGGATAGTTTATTCGACAATAATAATAGACGCGTGGCAGCCCTAGCGCCGCACCTGTCGTGATCGCTCGCCGATGCCAGCATCTGTCGGGACTCGGGACATGCACTCTTTTGTCTTTTTCCTTTTTTTCTCCTAATTGCTTGGCAACAGCCGGCCAGTTACGTTTCGAGAACTCTATCATATTGCGCTTGCATTCTTAGGTAAAGTTGTGACGTTGAATTAAATATTCGTATATTTATTGCCAAGCTTTTTATGTCTTTTGCATGTCTTGCTTTTGAGGTTAAGTAACAAATCTCTAATACTTTTTCAGTTTATAATGAATCTATTTTCAATACCTACCCATTTGTTATAAGTTTAAATTAATATAGGTATAAACAATACGAATGAAACAACCTCTAGTTTAATATCGAAATGAAAGTTAAAATAATTTTACTCCGCGGCAAACGTTCTACAGATCCGTGATACAGATATTTCATGCTCTAAATAAAAGCAATTTAAAAATCATGAGAGCGCATCATAATTGGTGCAGCCAAAAGTAAGAGTGTTCAGCCGAATGAGAACGCGAACGCGTTTAATTTTTTTGGAATGTTATTTTCTAGATTGAAATAACGAAAATAAATATTAATTCACCAAACACAACCCTAGAGAACAAATATTTTTTTTATTTGTTCTCTAAAGTTACACAAGGGAAATTGATCAACGTACTCACAATACTTACTTAAATAGCGTAATGATCTAACATGTATTTATACTGATCGGGAATCCATAACTGCAAGAATATCATATTTCTTAGAAAGTCTAGTTTTAATCATCCATTTCCAATTTCTCCATTTCCCGCAGTTGAAAGTGCTATGCTAATAAGAAAACTCTGATTCAGGAATAATCCCTTACATAAGAATTTCCACCGAAAGCTCTAAACTTATAATTATTTCAGGCACTAGTAAGGCGCTTATCAATCATTACTGACAGGGCTTACGCACTACGTCATTAGACAGTTTGACAGGTTAAGTAATTTATCATGTTTATTGTATACCTCAGCGTTAAGTGATCAACAAGTTTATGTTTTAGAATTTGACAAATTGTTAGTGAAGATTATGTAGAGCATTAATCTAATCCCAAATCTCACAAGAATTTACTAACCGAATAACGTGCTCGAATTATAAAAAATACGTCACTCAACCGTAAAGAGGGAGTTAAATTCTAATTACATGTTGGTATTTTATTTCATTTTAATTTTTGTTAGGCCTCTAAAAATCTTTCATTTATATTTCGCATTCACGGCCCGATGTTCCCTTGTTTACCCTTTTCGTACTCCTCGGGATTCTAATTTATTTCTCCTAATTGGATAATTCGAGTTAAATCCCTTTGGGAATCCAATTTAAGACTCACTTTTTCATCGAGCGCTATATTTATTATTTCCTTTATCACTCGTTAAAATAATAAGCTCAATAATTCCTTCGCGAGCGATACTTAGCTTTGTTTTAATTATGAGACGTACAAGTTTGAAGAGAGAATTAGAAATAACGTCGGACGTTATACGAATTGGCAATATCGGAAATTGAATAAAGAACAAAGTGCCGTTCGGAAATTAGCTCGAAGTGTTCGAATTCGGTACGGAGAAGTCGCGTTCATGACCGGAATTGCGTCAGACGGAGTTTCGCCGAACTTGGTGTAAACTGTGCAAGGCCGTGTTTAGGTTTCATCTCAGTTTAATCTTAGCCCGTCCGCAGGTACGCGCGGCCACCTACTGCACCGTATGGACGCATCGGCCTTGATTCCCTTAATTCGGGAATATTGCTAAAGCAGTGCGCAGCGATCCGGAATCGCTCTAATGTAAACTATGGCGTGTTTACTGTTTGCGTGTTGTGTACACAGAGCTGGGTGCGCCGCGCGCTACGCAGGAGAAGGCAAAGCCAAAGGCGTGTTAAATACTTCGCTATGTATTATTTTTGGCTAGGTGCATGATAAATTAAGAGTTTGAATCATAAACGTCCTTAAAATTATATCCAGATTTGCGTTTTATGCATCTTGTTGGAAATAGGGCAAATCGTTATTAGTATCGTAGTTAGGTATCGGTTATGAATATATGAAATTCTCTTTATTCATATTCAAGAATATCATGAATAGGAGTGCAAATTTAATAATTAAAAAAATTGTCCGATATATGGCTTCAAATAAAGACCATGCGGCTGCAAATTTATGGACAATATCACTTTTATGCAGCTGTATCGTTTCAGTTACTGTCCAATATATTTATTATAATATGACGCATATTTGTAACAGAGTGCGAAGTTTCAAAATGTGTGTAAAATATGAAACGAATAGCGCGTGTAAGCAATGTGTTATCGAAATTATCTAATTTATTAATAGTTGAACCGCGTGCTTTGCTTGTCTTGAGATCTCATTCTCGATGTTTTATATTAAAGAGTTACTTTACAAATAAATTTTGATTTTAAGAAAATGTATCCCATATTATCTAAGTATCCAATTTCACAAAATAATCGTGATTAAATTTTCCTAAAGGATAGAATTTGGAGGGTGGCAGTAAAGCATATAGAGCGAAGGATTGCTAATATCAATTATGCGTTAGAAAGTTTATCTTTTCCATCTTCCTGTATTTTGCCTTTCATTCATGCTACCTCTTATCAGATTCTATCAGTTTAGAGTCCTATAGAGCATCCGTAGTATGCACCTGTGTGCAGTGTGCATCACAGTGATTTTGAATTAAGTGTTGCAAAGTCCCCTATCTTCAGCACCTCGCTGCATTTTGTTTTTGATTCACGCTGCCTTATCAGATTCTATCAGTTCAGAGTTCTAAATATATAGTATCGGTAGTGAGCAAATACGATCGTTTTCTATACGCCATGTGATACGGATTACCCGCCATAACGTCTTGTTGCCGGCATCTGCCGCGTATCCAAACGACTGAGGGCAGATGTTTTTTATATTTTTTACCGTACACAAGATCGTATGATATGCGAATTACGGATTTGGGATAGCGTTCTTGCGGTGAACTTGAAATATTGTTTACTTTAGTGGAAAATTCACGGGAAAGCGTTTATTGTTTGGCGATTTTTTTGATATAATGTTTTCTAGACGCTGTTGTGGGATAATAAAGTTTACTATTAGAGATCTGAGGTTCTATGTAGATAGTCTAACACATAACCTCTATAATAAATGTTTACTTTTGTATATTATACATTTCAATAAGAAATTATCATAATTTTGTTTATAACAATTATCTACGTAATTATTCTGACCTTACATTTCATATATTTTGACCTAATTCTGTTCCATATCATACCATTCATTAAAATCCAGCCACTTAGTGACATTCGTTTTAATTAATTAACACGTGTCCTATTATCATTCGAGCAGGCAGTCTATCGTAGTAAGCGTAAACTAGTTAAACGGGCTGCAGTTTATCTCAAGGAACGGATCACTAACGACATAGAGAATCGTAAGTGCTGTCGTACGCGTACTTAACATAATTATACTGGATGATTTATCGAACGGTTGTATAATAAGAAAGCGGCGTAATGCAGACTGGATTCCGCATGCGACATTAGTTGCAGTCTACGAGAGGTCAACGAGACGGTTTGAAAATAGACCACTTTGTATACGTCATGCATAAAACGTGAGTGCAATTTTGTGTTCAGTACATGTCATTTTAAGTGACTACAGTGTTTTAAATTTTCGGTGCACTGCTTTATTTTTCGTATAGCAATCTTAATACGTATATCCACATACCCATCACATTAGGTGGTTAAAGAATATAGTTTCTGTTTTATAAACTTCTTAGCTTATAATTTCAAATGCAATCTAAAAGAATTCACATAAATATAAACGTCTATTGTTGTCTTGTTGCCATATATACATTTATTGTCTTGGCAAATATTGCGCATAATTATTACGAACTCTTATTTCATTTACCGAGCCCATAATTTTAGATAAAAGCCCATAATTTATATCCATCGTTAAAAAAACTGTTGCAATTCTTTCAACATAACGGTACGAAAACCAAAATAAAATTGATAGCCGGTAGTCCAAAAATATTTGTAGCGTGTCGCACATGTTTCGGGCGATGTACTAAGTTTGGATAGCACTTATTTTGATCCGCACATTTCGTCGACAGCCGACACGATAGCGACAAGTTTTATGACGAAAAGCATAAAATCGTGTCGCGCGTACACTTCATAATGTTTCAACATTATATTTTCATCGTTATACATTCTCTCCTACTATTTGAAATTTTATTTTCAGCTGAATTAAAATAGCTCCACCTAGGTCGGTACCTTTTTAATATCGCGAGTGAATAGCGAGCTTTAAATCTGTTTAAAATGAATGACAAAAACATTTTAATTACTAAGCGAAGTATTCAATTCAGAGTATACTCATAATCCGCCGGTACGTAAGGTAAATAACGTGCTTTCACAAAATATACACTTTCAAGATATTCAAATGAAAAATAAATCATCGAAATACGTTTTTCATAAACACTATGACAATGTGGCATGAAATCAAAGCATTTTAAATTGCCTCGCTAGATTTTGGAGTTGTTCCAACGAGATCCAGGTGTGAAAAAAAGAAACTTTATTTATTAGGCGTATTAAAATATACAATTTGGAACGCGTTATTAGATATGATACATAGCTCTACATAACTATTATACAGCACATTATTTTATGTATAATTATAGCAATATATTTGAAATATGTCTCATTATAAAGTTTAATATCGCATATCCATATTTTGAAAGGTCACTAAATTATTTAAGCTATCAACACACGAGCAGATATGAATATCGTTCACAGAAAATAACAGTCGATTTTAATAAATAATATATTAAATTGTGCCTGGGCGGTACACTCGGGTCGAAAATAACGGGTCAATATGAAAACAATTTAATTGTGGAGCAAGGACGTTAGTTCTATCTTTTGAATGCGAAGTAGAATGAGAATTATAATGAAAAAAACATAGTTAAAATAAAAGTATAGAGCTGTGATTCACAATGTTAAGAATGAATGATAAAGACGTAGCGTAGGAACAACGGAACCGAGGAATGGCCGGCCGCATTTCTGTCATTTGTCTGAAGATTTGCTTTGCAGTTAACAGTGTAGTCATAAATATTAAATGTTAATGCGAGTTTAAATCAAGGGAAATACTAAACATAACTTCACTTTCCCTAATATTTAAAAGAAAATTATGCTATTATTGTACTTATATTTATGAGAGTTATTGACAAAACTATATTTTAATCGCCTATGTTTGTCCAATACTAATGAATGTAGGTATTAAATACACCTGTGTCTAATAACACACAGATTCACTGCGAAATCATAATTTGCTTGTCAATTCTAAAACTTCTTTAACTGTTTTAGAAAACAAGCTCTTATATGACTCGTTATTTTATGAATGTTCCCTCAAATGTATGCAAAAAATATGGTATGCATTCTATTTCCCAGTATTACAAGTTAACAAGGAGTTTTCAAACACGCAGTCTTTATAGTCCACTTGCCGTCAAGTTGGTAGTGAAACAAGTAACCAGCCATAAAAAGTTATGAGTTAACTAAAACAAGATATTTTTCTTGTAATGTCTCTTTTCGAAGTAGGTAATATGGCTCCAGACCGTCTTGTGGACATTCAAATGCGCTTGTGTGCTATTTGCTCACTCACACACGTGTAAAAAGCAAATATTATACAATTGTTAAGCGTTTAACAGATGCATCGACTGTATTTATATGATTACCCTCATTATTGATGCAAAACCGTTTGGCAAACATGCACATAATCAATTAGCGCTCGAATAGCATTATAATGTTATTTAACAATACCATAATTGTTTTACTTTTAGTCAATTGGGTTTCCAAATACGCGAAACCTGCAAATATGAATTTAAATTACCAATTACACGCATTGCATGTAAGATGTAAAACTATAATAAAAACATCTCAAAAACAATATTAATTGATAACTACGGGCTATTGCCTAATCTTCTAATAACAATGTAATCGATACATAAATAGAAATTTCTCTTCCAATACACGTGACACGCAATAATCTATTAAAATTTTAATCAGTTGGTACAGTCATAAAATAATAATTCGCTCTAATCAAAGCATGATAATGTAGCCGTATATAATCGCATTATGGGAATAGATTGACAATTTCATATTACCATTGCATCACCGCAGGAGGCATTGTTGGTAACACAATGCGTTTTCCGGTAATGGTTTGGCTACTGTTCTCACGTGTACTGTGTCGAAACTAAAAGTATTCAGTGGCCGCTGGTATAGTAGGTACATAGGTAGGTATGTATGTATAAATTCGTTCGCGCAGTGTTTGTAAACGACGCTCTACAACATGGTTAGTGATAGGCACGTGTCGATTTTTTGTGCGAAAAGTAGAAGAAAATTTGTGGAATATTTTTTCCATGTAAATTTTAGATGTGATGTCGGTGAGTTTATACTGATACAATCGTAAAGGAAATTGACAGTCTGATAACTTAGGCTACTTATAATTAATCACTTGTAAACCGTAATATGAATTTACACGTCCGATATCTATTTAATAAATTAGATAGTCTTAAGTATGTTGGTAATTCTACAAATAATATTATTGAACCAACTGTTGAATTATACTTATACGCTTTTAAAAGTTAAATTACTTTCGATCTTTGTGAATAACGTAAGCACATTAATCACATAAAATATGAGTGTTTTAATCCCACAAACATTTTATAGACGCATTACCAAGCTAGCGTAACTTATTTAAATTTAAAATAATTACAAACTTTATTACATGGCGTGAGAAACTGAAGTTAATGCTATTGTATAAGGTTAGGTATAATAATTAATGACGAAGAACCTTGCAAAATAAAACAAGGTTATTTATAAATTTGCATAATAATTCGAAGTACAAAAATCGTCTAGAGAGTTAATTAATATTTATAATGGTGGGGTAAAGTCTATTCTTTCTTTTATGTGCGGTATTGTCGGTCGTCTTTATAAAAAATGTTCGTCGACATCTAGCACATCACTAGCCGACTGTAATTTCTCACGGCCCGTTTCTAATGAGCTGTGTTGTGTTGGGTAATAGAGCAAGAGGCTTTAAAAATACTCCATTCAGAGCATAGCGTATAGACAAACCTTTATTACTACGTTACCAGCGTGCTGTATACAGCTAGGCTATTTACTCACTGTTGAGCTAATGTTTTCGCGCTTTGTATACTGTTTTGGAAACTGTATACTTTATGTACGGTTTAGTGAACTTTGTGTAAAACAACATTGAATATATTATTCATGTAAAATATAAAATTATTATACTTTATATAGTAATACCAGAGGTCAACATTTCATAAAATCATTGCATGCATGAGAGAACTTTTAACCAAAAGTTTATATTTTTAGTAATTATTCATGAGCTGTTCATTCTTATTTCAGTTAAGCCATCATAAAAATTAAAGTCAAATATTTTTAGATCGTCTATGTAAGCAATAATAACGCCCGCGATGGAATCAAAACAGCTGAGTCATAAATATTAGCTCGGTACATTAAGTGCTGACCTAAAAGTTCATTGGGAACGTTCATCAAACGTAGTGTTACCTCGAAATATGTATAATTGTTTTGCAAACACGAACGTTGCGAAAATATTTTAGAGCACGCTTGCGTTCCAACGTAATATCTAAATAAACGCAAGTTTGTAATTAGTAGTGTAAGCGGAAACCGGAAAAGCGACCATGGCAAATATTCCCATTGCGAAATAAAGCAAAACAGCGCGTCCTTTGTTTGTATAGCGCGTGTTGACTGTTCCTTATCCACTATCTCCTGAACTAGAACTCAGCAGTGCATCGACCTCTTCCCTACTAAGGTTTAAAGAATTGACTATTTCACGTTTTGTTTCGACAAAGACTCAGTATACAGTAATGAAACTCGTGCAAGAGGACGTCAAAGGGGGAAAGAAAACTGCTTTTGTCTCTTATGCAGTCACACACCTTTACACCTTTCTTTGATGGGCTGTAAAACATAGTTATTTACGTGTTTAAAGTATTTTCGTTGTAAAATAAAATATATTGGCTGAATTGAGAACCTCCCCCTTTTATGAAGTCGGTTAATAAAAAGAAAAATAAAACTCATTAATTGCCACTGTTGAATATTACACAGCATTTTCAGATGTAAGTAACATTGAAGATTGAAGCATTTAAAACATTTAAAAATACTGTCTTGTCGATAATATAAATTATAAACCACGAAAACATTTAAATAGTAATGGAATTCAGTATTTCGAATAACAAAAGACACTTAGCATAGCCTTGGTAAATGATAGCGATAATAGCTAACAAAGTTACCTCTATTTAACCTTATTACTGTGTTACTGTGTTGTAGTACTGTGCAATTCCGTTGGATTTTTCCGCCCATTTTCATTTCAAGTTAAATTGAATTTAAATGCATGGATAAGCATTTTTCAACCGTAAAATATGGCATAACGTATTTAAAATGCTACAATACAAATGTATTCATATTTTTGTGAGTATTTAGAGGAAATAAATAAATTCGTAAGTCGATAACAATAAATACCTTGTTTTTCATAGTAGGGGACCAAACTTTCTCGACTATTGTCTCGTCTCCCAGAAGAATGCGCTTCTATAATGATTAAGCACATGTTTTATTATTATCAAAACTTTTTTTAGACACTATTGAAATGTATAGAAAAAATATTTTAATGTCTTACATTATCATCTAAGAAAAGAATATCGATTTGTTATAAACCTAATAACAAGTAGAGGTCCGCGCCGCAGTCCAAAAGCCCAGCGGCGGCGCGCCGGGTGCGGCACCCGGCGCGGCGCGGCGTCGCCGGCGTGGGCTAGTTATAAACACTTGTAACACTTAGAAGTGTTACAAGTGCTTTGCCGGCCTTTATGGACAAATAAGCTCTTTTCTTGAAGGTCCCAATGTCGTAGTTGTTCGGGAACACCGCAGGTGGCAAATCGTTCCATAGTTTTACGCGGAAGGAAGTTGCGGGTGAAGCGGACAGTGGTGGAGCGCCAATCATCCAGATGGTGCGGATGGAACTGGTTTTTACGGCGTGTGGTCCGGTGGTGGAACTGTGCGGCTGGTAAAAGGTGAAACAATTCCTCAGAGCACTCCCCATAGTAGATTCTGTACAGTATACAGAGAGACGCAACGTCTCTTCGCACTGACAGTGGATCGAGCCTATCGGAAAGCCTACGGTCATCGACAATTCGAGCTGCTCGACGTTGGATGCGGTCAAGAGGAAGCAGTTGATACTGTGGGGCTCCGGCCCAGAGATGAGAACAGTACTCCATATGCGGTCGCACCTGAGCCTTGTACAGCTGAAGTTGGTGAGGCTATCTCGATCCACTGAGCACACCAAGTTTTTTCGAGGCTAATTTAGCCATCGCTTCCAAATGACTGCGGAATTGAACGTCACTCGAGATTTCAACTCCGAGGATTCCGATTTTCGGCGATATACTAAGGGGAGTACTCTTAACCCGAGGTTCTACGACAAATGGGGTCTTTTTAGCGGTGAACGCGCAAACCTGTGTCTTTAGGGGATTGAACTCGACAAGATTAAGTTCGCCCCAATCCGAGACTTCTTGGAGAGAGGACTCGACTTCAGACACAAGTTTGTTTCGACTCTCATTGAGGCTTTCCTTTGAGGTGTTTGCACGGCCGGGATAAAGAGCATCCCCCGTACTGTCGTCTGCAGAGCAATGAATGTTACTGATTTGTAACAAATCATGTTTATAATTATCATGGATAAAAATAATTTTGTTAACTTTTGCAGGATTTAGACGCGATCTCTTCTCAGTTAAGACTAGTCCAGCTACAGAAAAAACCCTTTCACTTGGCGTGCTTGTAGCTGGGATAGATAGAAGCGATCGCGCTAATCCGGCAAGCCAAGGAAAAACAACTTTTTTTTGTTCCCTTAACTTAAGAATGTTGCCCTCTACATCTCCTAAATCTGAAGGGTTAGCCGTAGCCAAATATCTCCAACACTCTTGAGCGACGTCGTCATCCTCATCAATAAATCTATTGGAGTGTTTTTTGGCTAGCTTTTGGAGTAAAACATCTGGCATCGATATAGTAGACATTGTCTACTATATCGATGCAACGTTGTCGTGTTGTAGACAACAACGCGTGCGTGACACATGGTTCGCGCGCAGAATTTGAACTCGGCGCCAATTTTTCTGTGACCCGGCGGCGGCGGCGGCGCGCCGGGGTTGCTCGGCGGCGGCACGCCGGCGTGGCGCGGACCTCTAATAACAAGGTACTTTTAAATATAAATATCTCCTCAAATTATTTTTATTTTGGGAGTATCTTACTCTTCTCTAATTTACGTTTTATTCGATAATTTTAGACCAGTTACTTAATTAATTTTAAAAACCCAGCATAAATTATCACCCCATGTAACCGGATGGTATTTAACTTCCAAAATGGCCAATTGTGAACATTACCAGAATGATTTCTTAAATACAATTTTCACTTTATTATTACGGTCATTGGCAATTCAAACGACCGGAGTCTAAAGTACCGTGAAGTTGTTACAAGAACAAAGAATAAGATGCCGACAATAATAATAACTTTGGAAAGTACTCTAACAACTTACTGTGCCTCTATTTTTATTTAAGTCTTTTTTTATGTCGATAAGTACTTGGATTATTTTATGTGGCCTGGAAAAACAAAGAATGGAAAATAATATTTTTTTAAATATTTATAAAATTTTTATTAATTATGTATTAGCTGCATGTTCTGGAACTGATAATCTTATAGGCTCTACAATAAACTGTTTACTTTTCCTTAAGTTGTTTAGAGAATGTTCATGGAGTGGAAATATCTACAACAGGTTTCTTTGGGTTAATTTTTAGTGGTGGACAGTTGAAAGTGTTGTTTTAAATACATAGAGACAAATTCGTAATATTTTATGTTTTGTGTAAGAAACTAAAAATATTTCATACATTTACACGCGATCATCGCAATAATTGAAAGTAGTCAATTATCTGGATATATTTTCAAGTAATTCCTCGTTATGTTTTTAGAGTTATGCTCAGAAACCAGCACGATCATCACAAGTGAAAATACCCTCAGGAATGTATTATGTAGTATATAGTATTGCAATTATCCACGGAATCTCAATGCGTCTGTCATACTAATATGTGTTCTACATACGTACGCGCATGCAATGTATGTTGAATATTAATATAACTAATTGCGCAGTTTTTAATCATGCATAATTCAGCATTTAATATGGCATTGTACTAATTTAATAATCTTATGCATGTGCAGCATTAATTAATTTTGTGTTGCATCTAATACCTCATAGTGTATTGTGTACTTTTGAATTCATCTATGATAATTGTAATAAATTATAATACTCAATATATAAATTGTTCTTAAATTTTTTGAAGAAAAAAAAATGAAAACATGTTTCGCATTCTCTAATATTGTATTACCTACTTCCGGACTAAACTTCAGTCTGAAAAGAAGTGGTACAACACACTTAACAGTTATATATTTCATATTTCATACGAATAAAATATTCTAGTTGGCCTAGCTGCTAGCAGCGCATGCAAAAATACACTCAAAACGGTAGCAAAAGTTGAAGGCCGTAAGCAATTACTTGAAGCGGCCATCTCGTCACGAAAATCTCTTAGAACATAACGGTACACGACTCTGCCCGGCGTCAGCAATGCTCCTACTAAAGTCATTTGCTCTAATACTCTTCCCCATCCACAGTTCACACAAAACCCCGCAAAGCATTGTAATCCTTAACTCTACGACCCCACAGTCGACAATCCGCCGCTCTGTTTTCGTTAATACTGCTTAATTTATGCGGTCGATAGTACTTGGATCGCTATAAGTCAAATCAGAGTTAGAATGATGAGGTTTTAGTTGAACTGTTTGTGATGGAAGCACTAACTTTCTTATGTGATTTCGATTTGTTTGTTTTAGTGGAGTTCGTAGATAATTCTGTATCAAGTCTACGTCCGTATCTAAGTCCGTCTACTTGTAAACTACATAATATGTTGAGTTATATCGAATACATGCTAACTATATAGCGTCCATGCATATATTTATAATTTTAAATTCAACTATCAGTAAGTTTAAAAAATAAATTAATAAAAATAAGTTTTTTTAACCTTATAATTATATTATGATTCCCCTGCTTAGTATAGAGAGTGCTTGATATAGCGCGAATATTTTGTTGAATTTTACTATAGAGACCCATTGGTTTTTTTTAAATATTTTTTTGTCACAAAAACAGAAAATAATTAGGGTGGGGAAGGAGCATTGTTAGAGAAGCGTTGCGCGGCAACTTAAAGCTGAGCGAGCTAAGCCGCGCGAAAAAACTGATTTATCCTAAAACGACGCTGATTTTAATATAATTTATTAACAATACATTTTAATTACCAAGTTTTTTGGATGCATACATAAAAGGGTGTACCGGAGTTTTCACGCTAGGTTCCCCAGTTAAATTCCGCTAACGACGATGACTCGCCACTCCATTGTTCCTGATAATGACTGATGACTTTCTTCTGATCTCTTTGTTTGCTGGTGACACTGACGGGAAATGTAATCGAGCTCCAGTCTCTGCCTTTGAAGGCTGACGGAAAATAAACTTTTATTGATTTCATTTGGTAAATACAGACTAGAATGGGCCATTGTAATGTTTTGAAGGACTGTCGCATTGTACAAAATGTTGGCTAATGACGATGATGAATGCAAATTCAATGGAATGTTGACGGTTTTATTATTGTGTGTTTTGGATAGATTATTCGAAAATAAATTAATAATAATATTTTCGACTATTCAATTTGTGCATTTTATAAAAGTTGCAATGGTTTGTTACATTTTTGTACATGTAATATGTAGGTAGATGTAATTAAACATACAATTTATTTTATCGCTTGTCTAGATTTGCTAAATTTTGAGCATAACATAAAGCGCGTTTTAGGTAACCTACTGTATAATACCTAAGATGATATATTGCGCTGTAAAACTTTTACATTTATCTCTTATTTACACGGCTCTTTAATAACACCGTTAAGTGTACTTTGAACATTCCTTTGATATTCGTAGAGCAGCCGGCTTATGATTTATTATTTAACGACTCGACGAAACATTCAATTCCGCTTTTCCCAAAGCTTTGTTTTTCAGATTCCAATAAGTAGCTCCCCAATTGATGCTACTGAAACATTCATTTGTATCTCCCAAAAGGTTATCGAATTTTACTGTTCGTCTTGCAACAGCGCTACCTAGATGATTTTCAATAACGTGTAACAAAAACCGTGAAGACGGAAGCTACTCCGGCAATAAAGAGATTAGTGGGAATAACGGAACAGTGCGCTGACAAAAACGGCATCAATTAACTTTTTTCACTTGGAATTGGAAGCGAGTATTTCCAATTGCTCGAAGCATCGCAGCGTCCCGTCGGAGGAACGTCTTCAGTCGTGCGATGTGTTCCCGATACGATTGAGATCGATTCTCTTTGCTCGTTTTGTAGAGATTCAAATTGTATCCACGCTGCAGGCGATTAAGGCTTCCGCGCACT
Source organism: Colias eurytheme (assembly GCF_061535395.1). Taxonomy (NCBI): domain Eukaryota; kingdom Metazoa; phylum Arthropoda; class Insecta; order Lepidoptera; family Pieridae; genus Colias; species Colias eurytheme. Next base: position 5,683,807 of record NC_142993.1, on the reverse strand, counting down.
GTGTAGACTGGGAAAGTACAAATTGGAGACAGACCAATTAATTGATTAGAACTTTTTAATTTATATTTTAACGCATTCAGTCCACTTAAAAAACCTTGAAATTTTAACGATAGTGTACCTAATGAAAGGAACACTTACAGTAAAATTAAACTCTTTTCTATCTACTGTGAAAAATTCACTCGACTAAAAGTGAAAAAAAAAAATTCATTATCAATAATTCTGTAGGACTTGGCTTAAGAATGAATATTTGGATCCTTATTTATTTTTATCAAAATATCTCCTTCACCTTATCGATGTAGATGCCACAAAAACTGTAAACTAAATAAATCGTGAAGATCTGTCAACGTGTGGCGCTTGGGAACTGGAAGTCGTTTTTATACAACCACATTTCAATTAGCACCAAAAATTGGTAGCAAGCTTTCGAAAAAACTGTCCTTCCCGTCTATGTTTTTGATTAAAGCGTTTTACTTGTACGGATAAAATACAGAAACGATGCAATTATGCCCTATAATACAAGAATGAAATATTTTTAACTGATTCTTATTTTTTTGATTCGGCAATTTATTGTTTTTATTTATGAAAGAAACACATTCAAATGTCTTGAGGAAATTAACGTGACACACAATCATTAGGTACTAACTAGATTCTATAAAACAACCTCCATAGTCCATAGCGATATTAAAACGCCGCAAACAATGTAGTTAACAGTTTCAAAAGCAGATGTTTAAAAAGAATCAACAGTTAACAGCTTCGTAAAAAACGGTCGGATGTAAACAGCCATCGTTGAAGTTTCACTGTTTTTTGTTTTCAAATAAAATGACAGTGAACGCTCTTCCACCTCTTAATTTAATGTTATGTCGTCTAAACATGTGTTTACAAGGGTAGCTATAGAACTACATTGTTTATACTAATTTAAAGTAGTTAGTAGCGTAAAGTAATCATAAAATAGCATATTATATTTTGTTAAATAGGTATATAAGTACCGACTATGTAATCTTATTTGCGGATTATTTGTACCTACTATGTTCACTTATTCACTTTATTTCACTTTACTATGATCATATCAAACTTTTTACTCGTTTATCATTTTTAATACACTTTCTATAATATACACTTATAATCAACATAGAGCTAGGTTCAATAAGTTAAAAATAACAAACTAAAACGATTCCAGAACATTTCCACTCCAAGTCCCGTCTAAATTATTATGTATTGACCTTATAATTCCCGAAAGTGCTTTCGAATCATTCCTAGCCAATTTCGTACATTTGTAAATAAATGTTTATTTATATTTTCATATTCGTTGCTGACTAAAAAAATATTCTCTGAAAGCAAAATCCGACTGATATATGTATATATACAAATAAACAGTTTTGAGTAAACATTCATAAAAGCAACTTTTAATTTAAGTCCCGAAAATCGATAAATGTAATATTCTATCTGATATCGAATTGAAATTGATGGAATACGATAATATTAGAAATGTCCGTCGGGTTTTAGATTATGCGTTCCCGGTTTAACTTTGAAATAATTTTGGTTAGGTAGCTTCGAAATTTAATAGAAACAGTTTATACTTAGGAAGATGGAACTAAAATTATTATTGTTAAAGATTGTTTAAATGCAAATTTAGTTTGATTATATTAGTCTATACAACGTTTTTTTAAGAAGGCAAGCTAGAGAAATAGCCGTGATTTTTTAAAAGGCTTCAAATAAACCAGATAAAAGACTAAATTACGTGATTATCGCATACCCAATATTCGGATAAGTACAATTTTCTTCAAACCTATTTAATCATATTCGTGATCTTTACAAAAACTTTTAAATGCAATTTCTACGAAAGAAATACAGTTTCTCTCATTGAAATTGTCGCTACAAAAAATTTCAAAGGCGAGCTTGTTCGACTATTTATTGTTATTATTGTAGGAAACTACGTGCTAACTTACTTCTATGTAAAACGCAATAAATATCTCCAATATAGAAAGTACTTTGAAACGATATTTATTTCTATTCGAAAACAATCACGTTTAACCTTTTAATTTCCTTTTATTTTTATTCGCTGTTTTATTACGTTTGCTTTAATTTCCGCTCAACTCTTTAATATCTGATTCTTGTACAGAAATTTTATTGAATAAGATTTGTGTGGAACACAGCCTTACTAAACAGTTTTATTTTATCTATTAGCAAATGCTACTCTTTTGAAGAACATTTCACGCAATAACTAACAACTGATTATGATCAATGGATTTCATAAGAACTGCTTAGCTCATGTCAGCAATCAAATTAAAATTGAGTGCTTAACAAATAAATCTTTGCCATACAAGCTTTCAAATCGATACATAATCTGTATGGTATCTCCTTGAAACTTCATCCACTCTGAGATGAAAGGAAAGAGCGTACTCGACGTCTGCACTGGATGAAATACTTTCTCTATAATCAATCATATCAATGGCCGATATGTTTGTGTTAACGATCGAGGGTAAATTATTTCGCTCGTATTATTTTAATATCGCCTTTGTATAAAGTGTCAGGTAAACTTTCGATGGTATTGTTTGCTTCGGTTTTTTATTGCACTTTCGACGGCTGTGAAATGAACGTTTAAATTGGTCAATACATTTCATCAATGATTCCCCATGTACTTATGAAAAAAAATGTTAAAGCTTTCTTATCGATTATTATTTTTTTTGGAAAACTACCAGTTAGAGCTTCTAAACATTGAGCAGTAATTCGCCAAATAGCCAATCTTGCAAATGTTATTTGCGAAAACATATTTGTTTACTATCCGTGCAACCAATATAAAATGAGTTACGTTACATCCAATCACCGCTACTGGCTTGTTTAAAATGTAACAAATATTATCTTAGTCGTAATGTAGACGGGACCTATAAAATCGATTGATTTACAATAAAAGTGGTGAATCAGCCCACTCGGAGTATAAATCCAACAAAAGCGAACCGAGTGGTGTGTAATTTGTTGACGTGTGCGGGATTGCAGCCAATTGGTTCCCTTCACAATACATTTTATAATAACACATGTTTCACTTGTATGAATTTCAAATAATAAATTAATAACAGACTGCATCTAAGAGCATCCAAGATAAACAGAAAGCAAGGTTGAATTTCTATCGCTACAAAGTCATGTTATTTGCAATGCAATTATTGTAATATAAATACTTAGTAATGTTATTTATTGATATCAAAGTGTGTGGATGGAATATTCAATTTTTGTTTATTATTTTCAGGTAAGGACGACTTTTGGGCTGCTATGCTCTACATATTTTGTTGTTCAGTTGTAAGTATTTTAAACATTCAAATTTCAAAAGTTCAATTCAAATTTTTGTAGATATTTTCATATAGTTGGTTGCTTTATTTCCAATTAAATAAAGCCTGGAGTTCACATATGTACAACAAAGCCTAGTATCGCGTATATTGTCAGTAAGCCCACCTGTAAAAGAATTTTAGAATTTCGAGAGGGACGCGATAACAGGAAAGAGGTCGGCCGGAAGTCAGGCGACACCGATCTTCTTTTTATAAAGGTTTTTGTGTGGATATGAAAAAGCGTCATCTGACTAACTATAAATAGAAAACTGTATCCATACCTATGAATACTCGTTTGTATGAATATGTCAAAATGCTGTCATTATTAGATAATACTTATTGTTTTTGCTTAACACTTAGCTCTATAATAACTATATCTTGCTACTTTCCACTTTTTTATTGATATAATATCAATATATCAAGAGCAAAGTAATTTTGTTTTTGTTTATTTATCGACATGGGCGCTTTTCAATAACGTCCTCTATTGAAAGAAAAACAAGCAATGCAAATAGAAATATTAGTATTGTGACATTTCCATCCATCGATTTTCCCGCTAGGACATCGCTGCAAACGTTATATCATTTTTATATTACCCCCTCGAGGGTTACTAACATCGTACGTCCCTCTGTTCATTTGCCGACGGCACTCGGTTATGTATTTTTTATTAGGCTTTCGTAACTCTCTTAGAATTTATCTAGGTATGTCGATATAATCCCCTCGCGTTTTTTCCATCACCGGAGACCTTATTAAAGCGGGAATTGTGAACTTGGCAAACATTAGCATAATGGCACGAGTAATTTAAGTTGTATTTTTGTGGAAAATTTTGTGTAAAGGCAACGGATATCTTTACGCCTCATTCTATATATAGGTAGCATACATTTCTTATCCGCGAATAAATTTAATTTCAAGATGTTTCTCGACATTGCGAGAGATGAGACGTTACACGTGTAAAACTAATTACCTAATAAAGAAGGGAGATACAATGTATGTATGTTTACAATTTCTATTTGATTTGTGTGGTGCTTATCGTAATCTATATTACGCGTTTGATACATAGGGCTGTATATCTGAAGACGTCTAGAGCATTTGCCTGCGAAACGGTCCGTTAATAGTTAAGGGCAGGAATAATGGATGTGTGACGTAGCTCAATCGGACGGACGCAGCAGACCGCAACGGGAACGGACCGTACCTTATGGTCGGACATCGGATATCTAAAATATTGTGGACGGAAGTCGCGGACTGTATTCGGTTACACCTACAGTAACTATGGAGTGCGGTCTCGATTTCACTGGCCGACGGATTGGATTGCGTCGTGTCGGTTTTGTAAGCTCGCTGATTGGGTTTCGGATTGAAATCCTCACCAAGTACACCGTGTGTGATACTGCGCTGAAACCGCGATCAAAGAGCCGATTCCTGCTCTGTAGCTTCAGCTTTCATGCTTTTGTTGCGAGTTCATTATCAATTTGCATCCCGCTTGAATTAGCAGTGCTTGCTCATGACATTCCCAATAGATTACGTGCCATTTGCTGTTAAATCGTATATGGTATGAGCGAGTGTCTTTTGTTTATGTTGTGAAATATTTACATCTTATTATTCTCAATTACATCTACGCACAAATAGATGGTTATCAACGAGGCGTGCTTTGCAAGTAGATGTTAACGCTGAGTAAGATTAACTATGAACTAGTTTTTAAGCTTGCGCAACAAAACTGTAGTTCCCACGACATTGGACAAAATTACAGTTATTTTAACTTCCATTATGTAGAGATTGTATGTACAATGCATGAACAATACTTGCAATACCTTATACATTCCGTCAATGATTTATTTCTTATATTCCCACAATGTATGCAATTTGCACGTTAAAGTACAGACTTACCCGTAAATACTTTAGCAAAATCTAGCAGAAACTTGATTAAATATTGTGACTCTATTGTGTGATAATAAATGTGCGATATACTCAAAATTATCAATCTTTAGAAATCTTTTTCTGATTCATTTATTTAGGTCTGTTTTACTTGTTTTGTATAGGATACTTATACTGATTATTTTATTTTGAAAGAATGTGACTAAGTCTATATCACAATATGAATAGATGGAGACTGGACTATAACAATGTTTATCCAGCATGTGCCAACTCTGTATCCATTATAATAAGTAGGGATCACTTTAATTACGAGTCTTCCATGAAATTTCACTGACCCCTTTTGATCTAGCGACGTCTGGTTATTAGTTTCAAAACAATCGCAAGTAATTTGCTACAACTGGGGCGGAACAATTACACGTCGGGCTTGATTTCGGTGAAACAACTTAATCTAAATTTTTAAGTTTTATTTTGACGTTCGGACGCTGCATTGTACCCGCTCCCGCTGATTACTGCGCCCTAGGCCGACTATTGTTCAAACGCTGAATGCTTGCACGCAATACCATGTCGTCGGTCCGAGTTTTTGCCTCAAGATTTATCTCGGCCACAGTATTTAATTCCGCTCGGTCTATGACTCCCCACTTGTTCAAAATTATTCATAGATATGTTACCATTTACCAACAACGCGAGTTTTTGCTATACTTTTTGTTCGATTGTCAAATGAATGAGTTGCATATTGCGGAATATATTTAAAAGCTCGCAACAGGTTATTTAATAACGATACGTGATTGATTGTCGCTGTATACTTTAACATTGACCTTGATATTTTAATAGACGTGTATCGTGAACATTGCCGCGTGGGTATGGGTAACGCTGTAATAACACACATAATGACTAAGAAGAAACATTCGTGTATGTAATAGCTGCAGGGAAAGCTATAATTGCGTACACTGCGTATGATATAGTGGTCATAATGATTATTTACAACTATCGTTCTAATTAAACGGCCACCCGTGTCTGCAAACATTTCGCCTATAGCGTGGCCAGTAATATATAATATTATGCACTTGCTCACGTTTTAATGGTGTGCCATATTTGAAATAGACCGGATAAACAAGCCAACAGAGCGGTAATAGGGAATAAAAAATTCATTACGCTAACATATAACGGTGAATTTAGTGCGGATATAGGTACGTGACCAACTCATCCGTTTTCAATAGAACCAAATATTGGTTCGATTGAGTGATTAAATAAATTAATATACGCGGGTATGAATTTCCATCTTCATTTTCAATGTTTCGTATTTTGCGGAAACGGAACTCATATACGGGACCTCCTCGCTGTCCGCACAGTTGATATAATTCCATATCAACTGTGCGGACAGCGATTCTCTTAATGTCAAAGAGCTTAGTTCATTGTACAACACAAATACCGTGACATGTCACAATACAAAATTTAGGCCGGAAATTCATTGTTCTATCGTACAGGCTGCGCATGTGAACTTTCACAGAGTTTTTCCATTATTTTTATCAACTAAAATGTCAGCATTTAGTTGTTTTAAACAAGCAACATATTTGCTTCGAAATACTGCTCAAATATTTTCATGATACACTGAGTGTAAATTCATCAACATTTATTACAAGCACAACATTAATATATCAGTATGCACTACGTGTTTTTATTAGTTTTTATTACGCAATTATATTACGAGAAGCCAAGATATAGTAGTAATAACAAAATTGTTATTAGCCGTCATAAGACCGTCAAGAAAGTACAGTACACCTTATCACAAACTGCTAACAATTTCTCTTGGGAAATAAATCTCTATCTAGATCACCGTTGAACCATAACACTGAAGCTATCAACTACCCTATTTGCTGTAAGTTGCTCTTTACGATGGTCGGGTTATACGCGGGCGGTAAGCGCAACAAGCGATGTATTGTGAGCATGTGTGATTTGTCGCAGTTGTTAAGGCGTGACTCGATCCTTCCATTCACCTGGCAGCGCACGCGCCAGACCATTATTTGAGTATGTATTTGCATTCATGATTCAACGGCGCACGACCGCAGGATGTACAAAACTGCGTACTTCCGGAGACACCTTTATTATCAAGCAACAGTTAAATTTTATTACCAAAACAATCATCACGGGCATTTGTGGGGCCTTAAAATGAAATTGTGTACAACCCTTTTTCGGGTTAATGGGATGAGATGGAATATCATGCTCAAATAGATTGTTATATTTACGATAAATAGATTGTTATGAAATGATTATAATATGACAATTTAGCTTCTGGATCTCAATACTGAACTTTCATTGTAGAGAATATAATCGTTAGCTCAATCGTATAGGTGCGAAACGGTCATCAACATCATTAGTTAAACTTTTACGTTATTTATTTGAGAATATTGCAACTATCAACTAAACGGTTGTGTTCATTGGCTATTGAAATAGAATACCAAATCTGCTAACCTAATGGACCATACATTTAACACTACATAATGTTCATGCAACGAACGTTATTTATAGTAGGTAGAGACATTAATTCCAGTTTACCTTGTAATTTAGTTCTGCTTCGTCCGCGGCGCTTGATGAAGTGTTGACGGCTTTATTTACTCGAAATTATACGGAATACATCAGAAGAGTACACGTATAATCCGGAACGTGGACAATATCTCTGTATAATTTAATTTGCATTCATGTCCGGTGATCCGCTTAAGCGGCAAATGACAAATGAGCAGATTTTGTCAGATTAATTTCGGCATGATATAGTTTGCATCCCTTGGATTGTTAATCGTTTTAAATTAAAACATTGGCGTCGACTTAACAATTGAACGGGTTGCGGTGTTCAATTGTGGTACTTTGTATAAAAGAAAATACAATTTTATTTATTCGTGCAACATCTTTTTCCCCATTAAAGGATTATCGATGTTCCTTGTTCTCAATATTCGCATTGAATAGCATAATTAAAAATGTACGATTTACATTAATTAAGACACAGACACAATAGGTACAAAAGAAACCAAAAGCTTATTAGAAGGTAGTGAAAATGCTCCTAATTAGTCAAGTCTCTTGTAAAAAAGTCCCTTATAACAATAGCTGCTTAACTCCAATACTCATGCATTTAAAATGCAAGTATTAGGAAGTAGAATATGAACTAGTGTTCAGTTAATCCGCGTATACAGTGACTGCGGTCGCCTGTTGCGTAAGACGACATCCGAGCCACAGATTAGCATAGCTAGTGATGCACCACGTTTGCGATATTAAAATCGGTAACAATATTATAATCTGTATTCGTGGATTGGATTATTTTAATTGTTCGCTGTTTTGTCATTTTGTGGCAATGGTTAATTAGGATAAAAGGGCAAATCGAAAGAGTAAAAGAAAGATGAAGATATTGTATAATAACGTTTATATAGGTGTATGAATGTACTGAGAATTCATTATTTTTAATGTTTGAAATAGGGATTGTTTTGAAATGTTGATGAAAAATATTAGGTTTAGTTAAATGTTGTTTAATTTTACGTTTATTTTATTATTATCACACTAATTTCACCCTGAATCTAAATCAGGACTTAGTTTAAATAATATTTTTTTTCTCGTGTTTTAAGAATTATAAATATCCTCTTAGTCAGTTGACGCACAAGCCTTGCTTAATTTCTAACAAAAAATAATTACGCCATAAATTACTATCGTGTAAAAATGCTATTATAAAGCGCAAACCATTATAAAGTCAAGGTCGTTTTCAGAACTAATCACACTTCTTGTGTTCTAAATTGTTATAGTGTACGTGCTAGGTACTATCGAATTTACTATTTTATCAAAGCAAAAGTTCGCGACTTTATGCATTATATAAATCTATTCGTTTTGATAACACAGTCATACATTAAAAGCTTGCATTAATATATCTCCACATAAAATTGAACATTCCGATGTCTCTGAACACCATAAATAAAGAAGAAAATTATTAAGATCGAAAAATAAATTAGTTTTTTTCTAGAGTAGCAGAAGAAAAAAATAACTCTCTCTTATCGGTCTATATGTTTGTCTAGCTATCACTCATGACTCAACATTATTGCGGAATTTGCAACTTTTCATGTTGAATTGCTAAAAGCCTAACTAATTTCAGAAAAGCTTTATTGAGCTTATGAGGTTGGACTTTTTACTCATGCACCGACAAATCAGTAACCAGAATCTACTTAAAAATAAAATATTGTATATTAAGGCATTATTATTTGTTAATTTGATCGACATGTGCGATATATAGCGGCACATGTCTAGAATGTTCGACTACGCGACACGGCGGAGTGATATCAGCTGTGTGTGCGTGTGTATGTGTTGTGTATGTGTGTGTGACGGTTTGTCGGCACTTCATGCTATAAATGTTTGTTTTTTAATGATATTTTTGCGTTTGTTTAATTAATAATTATTATATTATGTGTGCAATGGTGATGTATCTTCATTTTGTAGCTGTTTTCATTTCTCGTTTCAATTGGTGATTAAATTGGGTTAAGTATAACTTTAATAACAAAATGTGTTTACAAACTATTTATTTTACCTACAACTACAATAGAAATATAATAATTAGTTCCTATTGTTTACCGATAAAAAAAACAAACAAGAACTTTGAACTTCAACCAATGAAAGTAAATAATACTGCAATAAGTTCATATTATTTTGTTGAAAAACGCTTTAAACAGGCGGTAATGTAATTCGATATTGCTTTACGTTCAACAGAAAGTCCCACTTATTTGCGAACGCGAACGCTCTGTATATGATTCGCAGTTTAAACTCGGCCAATTTAATCGGAGAAAATTTCGATGTGAAGTGAAAATTTTCCACGGATTTTGTGTTGAAAGTGTTTTGATGCGAATATATGCCGTACACAAATTCGTCAGCAATATTTTTAGACGTTTCCCTCAGTATTTTGATGGTTTTCTGTTCGGCGACACGGGAAGTCATAAATGTCTTGCTATGCGTGTTGAACCATCCAAAATACGGCATATCGACGAATATTGTTCTCATTATTAAATTCCTAAGAATCAATATCGCTTGATACCCACTCCGCCTACATACATTAACGATCGTGAATATCAGTTGATAATTTCTTCTGATATTTGTTTAGCTCACAAATTATTATACGATGTGTTAAATCGTTTCTTTTGCCACACAATAGATACAATGTTTCACTAAAATAATGATTTCTTATTGAATCAATTCTATTCTTAATTATAGATTAAACTAGTAGACAATGTGGCAGGTATATATTACACAGAAAATTGTTTTATCCATTCAGAAAACCAATTTAAATAAATAATTGTACAAACATTTCATTCAGATGTTATAAATTGTCCTCGGAACGTTTTAAATTTTAATGTTTGACGTTTCGAATCTAATTGTATTCCCGACAGTTCTAATGATTATCATAAGCAAGTATGTTGTAAATAGGAACATTTTATTTTAGGGGTTTTGACGCAATCTTATTGATATTCTGGCAGGTATTCAGATACTATCTCTTATATCGAAAATATACGGATCATATTATAAAATTGCTCAAAGATCTGAGGTCGCGAGCCAGAAATTTCGTTGACCTGGATTAGCGTTTGAATGAAAAATGCAGTAATCTCATTTGAAGTGAATCGTATAAAATGAATCATGTATAAAACATAATTTTGGTAATTTATATACATTATGGTACATTTTGGTAACTGTGTAGGTGTCCTAATAAATTATGTCAGTTTTAACAAATCGCTCAATCTTTTAGAATTTTTCTTAGATTTAACTATCAGTCTTCTATTCTTGTTTCTTTTAAAAACAATTTAAAACTAAAGTCTTTTTAACTAAACAAATTTATTATTATTTTGAAATTCGCTTAAAAAATACTAAATCAACTTTGTTTAAACACCAATTTAATTACCTACGGTTCCAAAATTATAGATTGCGATATAGTATTGCGTTAAAGTGTTATAATTGATCAAACGTCTAAAACCATAATATTCGAAACGGTACTTTCTTACATTGTAAAGTACGGTCTCCAAAGAACGGTAAATTCTTAGACTAGATTATATTCCAAGCGTTAAACATGATTACGCACAATAATAATAAGGTTTCCGCAAATGCTATGTAAAAATGGGTTAGACATAATCCCTGCTATGTGCATTATGAATTATATTGGATATTGAGTTTATCTTGGCTGTATTGATCATGTGGGAGCTGAGTAAAATTATGCATGGTCGAATGTATTGAATAAAATTGACGAATGAGACGATGATTATTATTTGTCTACTTAAAACAATAAGGATTCTTTGTTGTTGTTTGTTGATGGTCTACCAAAAAGATCATGGTGTTATTCTTCTTATTGCTCCTATTTGTGTGCTACGCTGCTGTGAAAAGTTTTATAAACAGTTTTATTACTAAGATGAAACCTTAAAAAATACGAAGAGGAAACTCAGTCATTCCTCTATCTCCAAAATGGTATTACTAAATATTTAATCATATTAAATCGATTACCAGTCTTGATTACTTATTATTTGCTCAACACTCGCACCGTCTTGGGTTTCGCTTACGTGAATTGAGGTGTTTTATGTAATTAATCTCAAGTTTCGTAATTGAATATTTGCTGGCAGGAGTGTCATATATCGGCTCATTTGAAACTAGTTTGTGTGCAAGTGTGCAGTCGGATATCGTGGCTCGTGCTATTGGTTCATTGATCCTTGCATTATGTTATTATAAGCGTGTTACGTCACAAATGTGAATGGTTATAATTTGTTTCTTGGAAGCTGCTGTTTTTTGTCCCGGTTTCGAAGAGCTTTCAATAGAGCTATCATTTTAACGGAACGTGGTTTTTAATGAAGTCTCAATTTAGAGGTTCTATATACTTAAGTAAAGTGCATACAAGGAAATATTTACCTTAATGTAGAACAGAGAAAATTATAAACGATAATGCTCTTAATCATTCGATTAAATCCGTCTTATAAAGGTATTTGTATAAAATCATCTAGTTAAAATTAATCCTCCTATATTTTTCGATACGCTTATTGTAAAAACTGAAACACAAACAATTTGTTGATAGTTTGCTCTTACATAAAGATTAATAAATGACGAAAAAAATCTTCATAAAGAGGATCTGATAAAATAACAAGCGCTAAGAGCTTTCTTACAATAACAATTATTTTTTTATAATAGAGAAGAAGAAAGGAGAAGAGAGAGAATCAAGAATTAAAACCCATATTTTTTTAAATTACAAACACTAGTTAAAATGTAGTTGTGTTTACGCATAAAAGATAGGATTAACCGGAGTGGTTTTAATCAGAGGTGAGGGCATAAAGCTACGTTAACCATCCCGGAGTTCACGTGCAAAACCTTTGTGGAAACGCACCCGTGATGTTTGTATGAATCTATGCACCCTGATCCCGTTAAAGTTTAGCTTGAAACAGCGCAGATAGTACTTTATCTACATTATCCGCTTGCAGGCCTTAATAGAGATTGTTTTAGCTTTTAACTAATGGTCGGTGGCGGCGGGAACTGTATATGTAGTGCCGCTAATAAATAGTCTTTGTTGGTGTTATGTTTTTGTTTTATGTACCGCTTTGATTATTATTGCAGGGTTTGGTGGGAGACATAGAATGTTTGACGAGAAATAAGGCTTTATATAATGCTTTTATGGTATAAAATCTAAGGAAAAGTGATGAATGAATTTCAGATTCATTTTGTAACTGCGCTCTGCCTATCAATAGTGGTATAAATAATATTAGTTATAAACAAAATGAAAAAACTTAATGTAATAACTAACTAAAAATAACTAACTCATTAACCATGTAATTTCCTAGTCTATAATTGATCTTAGTACATCAGCAATCTTCACGAAATCCCTAATTAATTACATTATCATTGATAATTAAACGGCCAAACACGACTATAGAGCGGGGTGCACCGTGCATACGTCAATTTCGCGCCGTAATCACTATGCATATTCCCGGTAAATGGCTATTGCGGACGTGTCAGTGGTCAGCGACATGCCGATGACATGTTTTCGATAGGACCCGCCCGCGCTGCAGTTTTGTACAATACCGACTGATTTATATATCTATTCGCCTATCTTCTGTTTCGACGGATGAAAAATGCCTCTAAATGTCCTTTGTAAATTTCAAACTCGACGTGTATTCGAATTCAAAACGTAGCCACTGACTTTACTTACAGGTGATCGCTCTTGCTTTTCAATAAGTTCTCATAAAACCTCCCGCATACGAGTGATTGTCGTAAGTCATTCTTCAAAATCAATATTCAAAGTCGTCGGAAATTCAATACTGATGTGGCTACAAGGCTCCCCACATTGATTAATATATCACTGGCGACGGGCCGCTTTCACCCCGTTTTTGCGTATCACCACTAAAGTAAAAAGGGCCGGATTTCAATAGAAAACCGGCACGGAACATTTATCATGACAGTAATGAATTATCGGAAATTTTCCAATAAGCTCATAGCTGTGACCATTCGTTCACGTCATTTATTCGTTTACTGTAAATATACATAAAATACTTTAAACTGAATTTACGAGCTTTCTTATTACTCCGTAAAATTTAATTCGCCCTCTTTCTAACGGCTACCGAAAATTAATATTATTTATTAATTCTAACTTTTATAACACTTGAAGTGAGCTTTTACAACTCAGAGCTAGTAAAAGTTTTATACGCCATCTTGTTTCTTTTGTGTTTTATTTTTAGTTTCAATACTTTCACAATTTACTTTTTAATACACATTGTTTTTACATTTTATAGTGTTTTCAATATTTACTGAAGAAAAGTAGTTATTTAAGTATTAAAAAAGTGTTGTTAAGCGAATGCTTGGAAAGCTTTTATTAGGAATATATGTATTATACTAGATTACCGCCCGCGGCTTCGCCCGCGTTTGCAAAGGAAAACCCGCATAGTTCCCGTTCCCGTCGGATTTCCGGGATAAAAACTATCCTATGTGTTAATCCAAGTTACCCTCTATATGTGTGCTAAATTTCATTGTAATCGGTTCCGTAGTTTTTACGTGAAAGAGTAACAAACATCCATACATCCATACATCCATACATCCTTACAAACTTTCGCCTTTATAATATAAATATATTAGAAATATATTAGAATATATATTAGAATATATTAGATATTAGAATATGATTTGTTAAGAACTTCAGTCTGTGGCCCGTCTGTCACAAATTAAAACAAAGTCACCGATCCGTTCTTAAATATTGGAGTACAGGGACTTGTAATTTGGTAAGCATGTCGTGAAGTACTGTCTATAGAATTCAAAGGTTTCCAATAAAACGTACCGCTTCACCTTCGCACAAGACTCGTTACAGTGCGAATCTCGAAGAAATTACTTATCTTTCAAAGTCGGGGCTTAATGAGGGAACGCGAAACTTTTGACCTTCTTACGTTTGCGTGGGCTTTATGTACGGAAAGTAATGAGTGGTTACAAACACTCGCCGAGTCGCTGTAATTTGTTTCGATGTGTGATAAATATGACGTTCCCTTTATACGCAGTCTGTCTTATTAGTGCAACTGTTATTCTCTGTGCTTTTAATGTATTTCTCTCATTTTATGCGGGAAAATATGAAACGGGGAAAGGAAAAAAAGACAAAGGCGGTTATTAAAAAATATGGCATTAATCAGAGAATGACTGATTTATATAATGAACGTATATTTTCCTTTTTGATTATTACAATTAGTAAAAATTATATTATTCAGTCATGATATTAAAAAATTTCTTCTTTTTGCGTAGTCAATTATGTTTTTATTATTACATATGTATTTGCTATAAGTGATACCAGTGTAATTAAAATTTAAAATACTACAATGTTAAGAATACGTCTTAATGTCCGAATGTGTAATGTGTAATACAAAGTGGAAAAAGAATAAGGTCAGTTCCCTTTGTATATTCTTAGACAACTAGAGAATGAAGCAGTTGAATTTGAATAGAAGAATTTGTTTAACATCTTCATTCTAACGAACGCCTTTGCTAGGGTAGGTGAAAAATATATGTGCTTATATCGTGATGTCATCTCATCCGTTCTCGACAAAGCACGGCGGGTCAAAGGGCGGGCGGAGTGCGGGGCGCGGGGCGGCGGGCGAGGGACACATTGTTAACACGCGACCCCAACTCAAGCACCTCTGATGATGACGACCTACGTCACAAAAGACTAGACTTTAAAACTTTCAACAGGTACTATAATTAACAAATCTTTCTACGTTATATTAATAGCCGGTGCGTACCCAGTACCCACGTCTAATTGAATAGTCTCCTTTCATGAAATATTTAAGGGCACGAGTCTGTAAAGGGACAAAGATGTTTTTCAAAAACCCTTATTTAAGGTCTCGTTTGAAGGGTAAGTAAGTTACATTCAGAAGAACCTATTTTTCACTTTATCAAAGGAAGTCGCCCTTCCTTCCGACCCGAGTGAATGCCGAAAAATATACACCATAAATATGTTTATATACCGCATCGGTAAATGCTTCAATGTGCGCGGCGAGAAACATTGAAATCTAGTTAGCGTTAATGAGAAATAGAGCGGCGTCGCGTCTCCTCTATACGGGGAATTCGGCATTAATTTCGTCAAATGAACATTTCTGTCGCAAATGCCTCGTCAAGTGTATCCTTTCTCGAGTCTAGTTTCAATTGAAACTTAGTCGGAGACGGAGCTAGTGTTCTCGCGAAGGCTCAACTCCTGAGAGCTGCGGCGGATCTTGACTTGGTGAAATTAATCCATCTTCGCTCTCAATAGAAACGGAAATGTATTAAGGTTGTCCTTAAAACGCGCCGTGTACTTCCTCACTTTGATGAAGCTATAGTCTGAGCTCGCCTGACGCTGAAATATGTTACACTTAGAGGGAAACAACGCAATTTGTTCCATGGGCTTAGTTATTTGTTTCGGCGTTTCGGTTACGGACTTATGGTGTTTTATAATTTGCAATAATTTAAATTTTTCATGTACTTTTAAATAATTTGTCTGAGTTGTAATGTTACTGTTCAATATTATTTATGTAGTAGGCTAATTTAAAAAAATATTATACCACTGTCTTAAAACATAACAGCTCGATAATATTTAATTATTTGAAGGTCCATATATAATGTACTTTATAAGGATAGAGATATTTAAAAAAATATTATTTTTAGAACATCAAATTAATTACAATTAAAAAATGTTAATTGTAATTTCAATTTACTCCAAGAAACTGCCCCGAATTTATTAAGAAATAAAACACAAGCAGGAAAATAAGTTATAACAGGTTAAGAATCTACATCATAACTTGAAAATAAGTAGATAAGTAAATCTATTAAATCCTCGAAACCACAGGGAGTAGTTGCGAAGTTGGTCCAATAACTTTGAAAGGATTTCGAGATGGCACAAACAGTCAAATAAGTTTCTTGATTGAAATTTAGCGCAAAGCTTTGCGGGTCGGTTTGCTCACGTTCTATAAAGATACTTATACATTAAATTGTTGTATATATTTTGTATTGACTTTGAGATACTTTAATTGTTTTAATTTTGGAGCTTTTGTTGTAAAGGGCGCGTCACTTAGTTGTCTTAAGGTATGGGATGAACTAAATAGAGTAATCATAATCAAATATGGATTTTAGTTATTACAAGTTATTTACTACAAAATCACTCGTTTATATTGTCTATGCGTGTACAACTTATATTTGTTTTACATCCTAGAGCTACAATTATATCTCTTGTTCCAATGGATAAAACCTTCCTTAGGGTTGTAAGCTGCCTAATGACACTTGTGCTAAGCTCAACTCAGACTCATTGGCGCCTTATAGGGCGACAACCTGTAGTCGTTGAGGCGTAAGCACCACGGTGACGTCATTCTGTTAGTTTGTAGAAAGCTTCAAGTGTTTAAGTACTAGTTTTTGCTAAGACTATTATATAATATAAGTATGATATGGCTGTTTAAGTATATGACAGCTTCTTGATGAGATTTAGAATGATATGTAATGTTTTAAAAGCTTTTGGGTAAAAAAATATTTTTATAATTATAAAAATTACCATTGCGTTAAAGAACTATGTTCTCATTATTTGTGATAATACTAATATTTTGTACTCAATAAAGATATTTTTTTTTTTTTTTTTTATTTAACTCCGCATTGTTATTGCAATCAAACAATGCGGTACACAAGATTGCTCGTATTGTTCGAGTAGGCGTTAGAAACAATATAACTAGTGTTTAACAATCTACTAGAACACAATTAAAAAAATATCATAGGTTGCAAAAGCTTTTAGAGGTACATGTGTTTACTCTTACGTCGTTAAAACAAACTTTGTTAGCAACAAATTGCGGTTTATTACACGCGTGTTATGACGCAAATATTTATATTTTATAACGACGCCTATAAACAAAACAGTGTCATCAAGTATTTAAGTAATTTTCCACGTTTTCACTCTAGTAATCAGCTAGTGCTGTGAAATTGGGTGCTTTCCCTAATTTTCGCGACACCCTATTAACCGGGAACGAGTTATTGCTCATTCCCGGGGGATCACGAGCCGGTTGCCATGGCGACGGGTGTTTGTGTGCGTCTTTATTTGCTCTTCCTGTTCCGTGCGAAAAGTTGTGGGTGCTGCGTCTTTCTTGTGCTCGCTTTTATATCGTTCAGTCATAAAGTAAATACGGGCCTATTTGATAATTGATACTTTAGTTTGTTTCATTTTATTCACAAATAGCGTAAAATACGGATACATGTAAGTTAAAATAGATACAGAAATGAAAATATATTCTTGAAGTGCAGTGCCGTTCACAACAGGCTAATATTGCTAAATACTGAAACGTAATTAGATGCTTGTCAGGGAAAATGTATGCAGGTAATTGCTATTCAGACTTGCTTGTCTCAAACTAATTTTTGACGGCTACATTAACCACGAAACCTCGGCGAAAATTCCCGCTTTATTCGCAACGTTAAATCCCGTATAACGTTATAACATTTTGCTTCAAAGAATTCCAAGTTCAAATCTAGGATCAAAACATCGCCGTCCCCAAAGTATCAAGACTATATAAGCCGGTATAAAATTACGGAAGAGTCGCCCTTGGGAATGCGAGTGTATTGTGTGATGGGACGAGTTCGCTTAGTGTGCGTTGTTGTGCGCTCGTCACGGTTCCGAACTCGACTTTGTCATACTCTTATCCGCTGACGTCATCCAGCTTCGGATCAAGGCTCGTCTGATTGACAGCAACTGCGTTAGACATGTCCGATTTGTTGATCGAATGTTATCAGATGGTACAACATAATCTTTGTTCCATTGTTACCCATTTGTTAGTTACCCTTGAATTTCAAAGACATTTAGTTAAAGCAATTCATCGATAATATTTATATGGCATGCATAGTTTTTATAAATACTCTTTTTTATGGAACTGCTACACATACGTGTTATGTGTGATGATTTCCTTTAAACTTTTATAAAATAGCCGTGGAATTCAGCAGTTTTATATGCAGTGTCCTCTCAATCCATGAAAAATCCAATCAGCTTGCCACATACGAAATACCGGAGTAAATATGTATCCGCGTGTCCATTAAAACAACAGTCCTAAACAAACAACGCGCGCGTGGTCACACTGATAAGTGTTGCTAGCCAACCATATTTTTCAATTAGGACTCTAAGAGAGCGAACGGAATAAATTATTGTTTATTTTCTATAGAAGGGCACGCTTCGATTGCTAATTATTGACGCATGGAATTCGTTGCGTAATTAGATTTGCCGTTTTGGGTTTCTAATGGTGTCGCGTTAAAATGTTGTACATACATATACTCGTACTTAACTTTATATCAGAATGAGTGCAGTTACTTTATTTTTGAAAGATGTTTGCTTTTCGTCATGAGTTCATGACCGAGATTTTAAATTCATAATTTTAGCCTTTATTTTTATTTTTCTTTAATCAGAAACAATATAAAAGCCATCGTTTTAATAAATTATTATTATATTATAAGGAAAAGAATACCTACATATTGATGTTATATGATATGAAAATATAAAATCTCTGTTCGTTAGAAATTTAGAATATATACTACGCATCCTACTAATAAACAAATAGAGAAAATAAACTGCTTTTGTTTCAACTTCTAAACATCGACAATGATATTGCAAACTTTGTTTATAATAAACTAGCGTAAGGCTACGTACATAATGCGATTTGAATAAATTTTAAACGACAAAAGCTTTATACTCTACGATTTCACAAACACAATAGAATAAAGATATAAAAGTGTACACTCGTATATTTCAATAACAGCAAACGTGCGAGATATGGAAAGGAAATTGTGACCTTTCCAATAAAATTCCACGATGTATGAAATTCACTGGAATCGTTTATAAAGTAAGCTTCATTACTTCCGAGAAGGCGAGGCGTACATTTTTGAATATTCCTGGTGAAAATATGAGGTGGGCGCTTTCACGTTCAGTCAAAGGACGGTTGTGTGTCGGCTGTCTGCGAAATCGAGTGACTCCATCGTGAACGCTCCGTGGAGTGTGGACGTGAAAACCCTAGTTAATGAACATGCGGCTATGATGTGGGGAAGTTATTATAACTTTTATAATTAATGCCGTTGAAGGTTTTATGGATCGATTAAACGCCGACGCTCAATGTTGTGGTACGATTTTAATGTTTGTACGTTTGATGGTAAAACGTTTTGCGTTCTGTGTATTTCTTTATTGTATAAACTATAGAACAATTAATCGTCAGATGTAGTACGTACGTATAGTATTATCTACTTTTTATTTATTTGTAATCAATAGAAAAAAGAATGTGTCAATGGTTTTTCGTTACAAATAAAACACTTGATATTTATCCAAACAACCGTACCAACACCGTTTCGTATAAATAATAAAATAGATCGAATAAATAGAGCTCAGCGTAAAATTTATTTATTATCCGTTATTCGGCAAATAGTGCCGACCATTAGTGTTCAGAACCAAAAAAAGGGCCGGATCAAATAACTGAGTCATCATTATTCGACAACAATACAAACAATCCATTGTAATCCACTGTACGCATAACAGGACGTAATCCTATTAGGGCATTGCATTAAAACAACGATCACGTCAGCGCCATAATAAATAACGATGAAAAATATCGGTCACCGCGCGTCGCCGGCGTCTCGGGGCATTTACAAAATGTGCGCGTTTACCTTGACTTGCAAATATTTCCTCAAACGCGCAGGAAATGCGGCCGAATGAAATATCGCCGCCCTAGTATTGCCATCTCGCAAAATGAATCGTGATTTATGATGCACGCCGTGATACATGTGCGTCGACGAGTCACGCGGCGCAGGTGACGCTCGGGATCGCGTTTTTGTCTTGTGCAAGTGAAATGTGATGGCCCTAAACAGACAGTGAACATTATTGACTTTGTATCACGCCTGTTCCTTGATTCCATACGGATTTTCCATGGAAATAACGCATTTTGTTAATTAAAATTTTTATGGTTAAGGGTTATACAAACTACATTACAGTCATAATATACAAGTATAGATACTGTTATTAAATCAATTCCAACAAAATTTAAGCATAAAATATAAAGTTATTCATTAAATGTTTGTTTTATGAAGTATATAATAATCAATATTGATCACTTGAGAAACAATAAAATTTGTTCCAACGTCGTTGTAATTAATTTCCAATTTGAAAGGGTTAAAATACCCAATTCATAAAAGAAATGCTATATAATATTTCGCCGCTTGCTCAAGTTCACGCTTCATAAAATTCGATTCGGAACAGTGAGACAATAAGTGTGAAAACAACGGGAAAATTTAACTTTCCCCCAAAGACTGAAATACAATGGACAGAGTTATAATGAAACAGATCTAGTTTGTGTTCCGCCGTTTTTCCGTCGAAATCTGCTAAGATTGTTTTGTTTTTACATTTTTCGTTCATTCATTTTGTATGACGTTACTTTACATACGTATTGTTGTGATGTTTTATTCATTCGTGTCTAAATGTTTCAACGTCTTGTTCTCAGGCGAATTCGTCTTACATATTTCTTTTTCATCGGTACGTAGGCAGAACAGGGAAAATTGTGAACATATTTCAAAGGGATTGTTGTGATATTTTACATTATAAACAAGGGTATCGTTTGCGAAAATTATTTTCGCGACGAGCTGTAGTATATTATGATACTCTATTGTTAATGTTCTTGTAGCGTTCTAGTAACGAGTACAATATATGTAGGTATATTTAGGTAAATATAATAAGAAAAAACTTAGTTGTAGAGTAACGAAAAATATCACACAACATCTCATAAACATATGGTTCGCAACATAATAAATTGAAGTTTACAAAAAAAATCCCTATTTTTCGGTCAATAAACTGGGAAGATAGTTTCAGTAATAACGTTTGCGGGAAGCAAGAGTGCGGGCTCGGGGAACGGAGAGGGGGGGACGAGGGACGAGGGAATCAATCCACTCACGTCAGAGCCGTTGTCACATGTCCAATCAACTGACACACTGTTCACTGGGGATCACTGTCTGAGTAGTTGAGTACGTAACTATCGCACGCATTCTTTATTTAAGAAAGCTTATTTCACGGCAGTTAATTTTCGCTGTCGCTCTCCGTTGAAATGTTTACAATTATCGGCATACTTTTCTTGCTATTTTATTAATGCGGTAGATGTTAAAATGCTGAATACGAATTCGAATATATGAAATTTTTATTATAGAAAATATATGAAAACAAAATATTCGATTCGTAGTTCGGCATTATATAATTACTTTGAAGCATAGATTTGTATGTAAATCAAATAAACAAGAACGATAAAGCCAATTTAAATATTAATTGAGATAGCACTGACATAACATCCAAATCTCTGTACGAGGCTGTGTGAAAATTTCAAACATAAAATGTAATATTTCGAACGAAACCGTACCTATATGGTAAATACTTTCATGAAATATACGAGTCATCGAAGTTGGAAGTTATATTAGAATTTCAATTCAAATGCATGTCGTGATGAGATTTCATATCTACGACGTAGCCGCTTTTGTACTGAAATGTAATCAAATATTAATAAATATAATGTGAAATAAGATGTGTAGCTACAAGTTATTATTTAGAAGCGAGTATATTTGATGGACTGTCTTTCTATTCAAGCTTCGATTGTTAAGGATTTTTAGCATTTTATTCTGATTCTTCTGATTATTTTAACCCACATAAAAAGGAATGTTGAAGATTTTCGCAATTTCTTTACCCAGATATCTGTTTTTATAGACATTTCGGTTTATTTAGGTAAATACAAATACATTCGTTATCCCGATAAAAAATTACCTTTTTGGTCGCTCAGCAACTCGAATATTTACACATGAAAAATCTCTACAATTCTTTCACCCTGTACGTGTACGTTTCTAAATTGTATATATTTGTAGTTTTTGTGTTCTATTAAAGTTTTGGGTAACATTAAGAAAAATAAAAGAAAATTTCGTCGTTTACTGTTTCTCTAATTTGCGTATAAACGTAACGATCAATATCCTTTCAAGCGTAATAGAAAATGTGCTCGCAAAAAAACATTATATCCATGCATTTTCTAGTTGTTTACTCCAGTAGATACATTGAATGTAGTGTCCCAACGCGCTTGGTTGACCCCGCAAACAATTAACTGGGCTGGCTTACGTAGTCTACGTAGTGTAGGTACTATGTAGTCAACTGTTGTGCAACTTTTCATTTTGGTTTTTAAAATTCATGAATGTGCGAGAGTATTTTATTTACATTGCGGCACGAATGTTCGGTTCATTGCGTTTTGTGAAACAGCGAATTATGTTATGACGAGATAAAAGGTTCAATGTATTTATTATGAGTCATTTAATAAATTGACTATACAATTGATGATACAATGAACAATTAAGTTATAGCCTTAGTAGATTAAAAATATATCCTTGACACAGCCACTAAATCCATTAACTTAATTTAGTTAATAGTAATTCGATTCACTTTGAGTAAATTGTAGTAATAACATTTTATAAAATGTTTGTCGTTATTTAATTTTGTGGTTGTGTGTTTGAGGTAGGTATACCTACACTAAAAATATATCTAAAACCCATATATAAAAAAAACAAAATTTAAATATACAAAGAAAAGCATGAAATGCCTAATAAAGATGTTTAAAAATAAGAGATAGCGTAATCATCACAAAAACATCTCTGTTAAAGATATTTAAAACGTTCCAACGAAGAATAGGGCACAGATAATAGATCTGTATTCAATTCTCGTAGCGGGAAAACGGAAAAACTAATCCATCCAATTTCTGGTTTACTTCGCTTTTGTTTAATTTTGACACGACCCCTCGTTTTCGGGACGGTACTTTGTAACGATTCTGGACAAACATAATCTAACTTGCCTGACGTATCTACCAGGCGACGGCTTATATGGCTCACGGCGCTTTTTACGAAAATACTTAACGTAGTTTTTTTACGACGATACAAGTCGGCTTTGATATGTAGCCGGAATATCTCAAGCGTTAAAAAATTCCACCTTTATAAAAAGAAAGTTATACACAACGCGCCTTTGTAAGGTCATGTCGGGAAACCTTTTCTACCCTTTTCGAAAGTGTGGCAAGTTTTGATATTGTTTTTGACAATCGAACTAAAGCCATTTTCGGATCCTGAGCTCCTGTAGGCTTTACTGTTCGACAGTGCTAAGCTGCAAGAATACTCTTGTGGACATTTCCCGTTATTTATTTCCTTTCAACTAATACGGGAAAGTATTCTCGCTATGATTCAAGGGACTTTCGTAATGAAGGCATTGTTGTGGGTAATTGCGGTAGGAAATGCGACCAATTTGGTCCTTGCCGAAATAGACCCAACTCTAATAAGAGTAGGCACTGAAAAAATAAGAAATAGTCAGCTAGGAAGGTTTTTTGTATGGTTTTGTATTGAACATTTTCAGTACCGAAAGTTGGGATTGTACGCTTATTTGTACCTACACATTAATTTAAACGAATATTATCGTAAGTACATGTCACAAAATCCTTAGTTGCATTAAAAAAATAAAGGAGAAAAGGTATTGCTTTTAATTTAACATAATATTATGCTGCCTATGCACTCTTCCTCTTGTTTGTTTTTGTTTTGCCGAAAATATGTAGAACACTAACAAAAAAAGTCCTGAAAATCTATGTACAAAATTCATGCCAATCCAGGAGACGTTACGTGTTTAAAAAATTCTATTAAGCTCATAATTTCGTGTACCGGCCGTCCCTTATACAGGCTAGTGACAGGTCATATCCGGGGACGTTCAACTGCCTTACACATTCTATTACAAGCCGACATATTGGGCCGGCTGACCTCACCCGACGAATGACGGTCATTTCGGCAAATCGTTTGATACACTTTTTATATTAAACGAACTGTAAAAGAAAATATAGGAGTGTGTCCATTATAAGCGAGGTTAGATGATTGGATGGAAACAAAAATAAATCGTGCCCTCTGACTGATAATATAGCTGTTGTTTTTTGATGAGGCTACGTAGCATTATAAAGCATTTGAATGCCATAAAACCAAAAATATAAATTCAACGAGGCTACGTAGGTGTGGGAGTATATTTCCTGAAATTTCGTTTTCGTTGTTTTTCCATTTTCGAGGAAAATGTTATTTCGAAAATATAAAACAACTGTGGATGGTTGAATAATACAGATTGATATCAGTTCTCCAGATTTCTTTCAAAAAAAGATCAGTGTTCGGAAGAAATATAGAACTACCTTATTTCTATTTATAATGTTTATTTATTGCTCATTCATTCACTGAAGTTGCTATGAATATCGAAATAATACCAAAAAAGTTTAATCCAACAAACAAAAGAGAATAGAACAAAAAACCAACAAAAATAAAAGGCATTAGAAAGTAAATGGAAACTATACAAATCGATCGTACGGTAATTCAGTACGGCCTATCTGATTCCGTAACAATGACGGGTCATAACCGGAGACAGGCTGTCAACCGCTTCAACACATCCTAGTTGATTATGTCCGTTTGTGTAATATACGTTTGGAAGGTTCTAGATTTACATCGGATCGAGAGCGGCCATTGAAGCAATCTGAATATCAGCCTATTAACACGTATTGAAAGGACTAGACGGTGTCCAGATTGGATTGAATTCAATTCAATTTCATTCCAATACCGATGATATACCTACGCCTTTGTTCTAACAAGATTTTGTCGTCTTGTGCTTTTAATGAATTGCTTTGAGATGTGAGTTGATTAATGGGATTGGTTGTGCAATGTGTACTAATGAATCATTGTATTGTGTCGATAGAGTCACAACTTCTAGCTTGCAATGCAATGCAAAGCAATGCTTTATAGCGAATAGATCCGATTTAAACGTAAACGTATAAATTTATTGTAATCTGTAACTATGTCGATCGTATTTCTGGGAATATAGGAAAAGGAACATAAATTATTATTCAAATACGAATTATGTACGGTAATAACGTACGACGTATTTTTTTTATCAAATTCTTACCAATTACGGATTATTATTAACGTATTTATAGTACACATTCCAATTGGCAATTAGGGACACAAAATAAAAACAATATTTGAAAATTCTCCTTATATTATCGTACATCGGATTAATTTTGCTACATAGAATACTCGCTAACAAAGCCGAATAGAAAAAAAGTGAAATATTAGTGGAAAATATAACAGTGTACACAGCAACAGCATTTGATAAGATCCTTAACAAGCTGCAATACATTTACAAGTTAACAAGAGTTGCGATAAATTGCACCTCGCTACAGCGGACCGTCGTTACTGGCTGATAAGAAAAATAACAGCTCACAACGGAACTGAAATATTTATTGTTCACTTAAATATAGTGATGATGCACTTTCACAAATGGATTTAATGTTAGCAAGAAATTCACGCGAATATTCCGTTGGTGGAAATGACCCAACTCTATGCGCTCATAGAATTTGGGAAAGTCTTTTATAGCAGGTACGGACGTAAGTCGTATGTGTAATGTTATTTTTAAATATTATATCCAAAACCAGCATCTCAAAAGAAATATAACAAAATCTTATTGATTAATATCAATTGGAATTAAGCAGCTTTGTAATATAAAAAGCGATAAATGCTATTAAATTATGAAAAGATTGATCAAAATGTATCCATGCATGGTATTACGTCTAACGTCCAATTGCATAATTTGCAGCAAATCTATGTCCACAGGAAATTCAATCCCCATTTCAGCTAGGTCTGAGAAATTCGTCGCCTTAGAGATAAATGATGATGTCGCTTAATAACCCTCTCGTTATAGCGTTATCTAGCCTCTAGTGGGAGGGATAATACATTACGAGAAACTCATAACACTCAACCAGCTTTTATTTGACGCCGTGCTAAATACTATACTTTATTGTTTTGTTTTCATTAAAGTTGGAGGACATAGCTTTACTGAGAAAGGAGTTTCTTTATACTGGCTAGCCATATTCATTCATTATATGCTAGGATTATTATAATGACGGTTATTGCCTACTTAATAATTTTAATTTATTATATTGAATAGATTTTTGATAAAAAGACATAGTACAAATCCATTGAGGATTATGTGTCCATTGCCATCGGTCACAGATAATCCCCGAAGGAATTACTTTTCCATAAAAAAGCTATGTAAATCGCACGAAACCTCGTTTAGGTGTGAAGATTTTCCTGTTCGAGGGACCTCGTAAATTTTCACCGAAACGAGACAAACAATATCGGTTCGGTAATGTGTAAGGGAGATGTTAGATCTGTCAAAGAACGCAATTGATCAAGCTAATTCCCGTAGCTCTGGGCGAGAAAAATGTCGCCAATTTGTCACGTCATAACGTCAAGTAGATACCCCGCGTGACACCATCACGAAACCGTAATAAAGTGATATTTTATCTTATTTTTAAATACTGGATTCGGAAAGACGGAACGGATCTGATTGGTTTCGTCTGGTGAAAGAATGTTCTTAAGTATCTTATTTTTGTAATAAGTAACTATGTTCTTATAAGCCGTGTTTTGTAGCACTGTACAATAACACAATCTACAGATAGGCATATAAGGAAGCTGAATACCTACGTAATAAACACATTAACTCAACTTAACCCCGTAGAACAATGGCATACCAAAATAAATTCTTATTTAAGTAATTGCACTGTGATTCTCGTGCTGAAACCTAATCGATTTATACTGAATAATCCACCGAACTAACCTCTCTGAACCAAATCTCGTAAAAGCAAATTTTCGAGTGAGCGTGTTAACGCCTCTGTGTGCTCGCATTCAACAGGGTATTTGGAAAACAAACCATATTGTAGCGCACTAAGAATGGTTTTGAAGTACAACTGTGGCAAGGAGCCGGAGGTGAGTTCAGAAGGTGGATGAAATATGAGGGCACAAAGGAAGAATCCCATTCAGTTCGTGCCTGGAGCTATGCTTTAGCAACGGGATCCATGCACTCGTATTTCATGAAATTGGCCTCGTTAAATTATTTTATTCCAACAATTTAGCTTAAATAAGACGCATAGATTGCATGCTTCGGTTTACAAATTATATAATTTGTTCATAGTAGTTAATGTAATTTAAAACACAAAGTTTACACAGTTGCAAATTTATAATGAACTCCCGCATCTCCCGTATTTTATCGATCTCTAACAAGATCAGTTCACATCTGCTTCAAAAAGTATTGTAAGCGACGGAAACGTAATTTTTGTCCGAATGAATTTTATATACCGGGCGGGTTTTATTACTGTAGAGTCGTTTTTCATTGTTACAAATAGCAGAAAAACAGAAAAGAACCGAGGTCTCTTTACGACTGGTCCAATAAAGAAACAAAGGAAAGTAGTAGTGAATCGTAAAAACAACACTAATCCCAATGTGTCCCGAAAAATCCCGCACTGAAAGTGCTGGCCTCGCGCTTCGCCGAAAATATTGTCCATGTTTTGATTTATGGACCTTAAAAGCTGCCCTTGTTCTGCGCCTCTGGTTATTGTTTTTCCCCTTATGAAAACTGCGCATTTTTCTCGTTTACGGCTCACTGTATCAAATGAAATTTCGCGTGATTCATGCTCAGATTAGCTGTGATTAAACCTACGAAATCTTAAAGGGTTTGGCTTTTTCTTTCAATTAGCCTTGATACAAGGTCACTGAATTATATTGTTTGTCTCATAACAGTAAGAAGCACTTAACTGATGATAATAAGTAGGTATATGATTATTTCTGATTATTTTTGTAACAGGTTCAATACTTTTTAGGCAAAATAATTCCGCAAACCTTTAAACTGAAACTCTACTGTTTCACTCTATTTTTGAGCGATTTTTTACCGTGACTAAGTAACGAGTCAAATCCTAAAGCCGTGGATCGTTACTTGTCAGCCTAACTTAACCTGGAGCGGTCGCAGCAAAGCCGGCACGAACTGGGCTAATGCTCGATCACGCGTCTGCGAGTCCACTGCATTTTTCAACGTTCAAATTTGAATAATGTAAGAGCTGTTGATATATAAACACATTAGGCTTTTCAGAGCACTAGATCATTTTCCGACGTGAGAAGTGAGCTTTTCTTGAAAATGCACTATTTTTGATTTTATGCTTGGATTTATTTCAACAAAGCGGTGATTCGCGATGAAATATTATGTAACATTAAATCAAATTAAATTATCGCTTCCACGACTAATGCGGCATGACGTGCCATGACTCTTCAAATATATTCTTTCCCATCGACTCCTGAACAAGGTTCCCTTAACAATGAAGAAATTGACACGCGCCTCTGAATGAAACATCCTTCCGGAGCTTTCATGACTTGTCGCAATTCAATAGATAGAGAATTAGAAATATTTTATATCGATATTACAGTAGTATTGTTAATTGATATGCAATGGCAACGTGTAATGTTTTTTTGTCTGTTAGGTATTTAATAGACACCATTAAATGAGCTTACTTCTCTATTTATCATTGTTGCTTCTAGTTATATGACTATGACTAAAATAAAATAAAGAAAACGTCCCTAAAATCTTGTTAAATCTATACCTAAATTCCCAAATGAATATAAAATTACAATTAAATAAAGGTTCATGAATATATTAATTATCTAATTGCTCTACACTCGCTATGTGATTACTGCGATAACGCGCTTGCTCGTTAGCCTCCCAACACGTAAAAAATATCTAAGCTGATAAATTAACACAAATTATCCTCATATGTGGAAACGTGTGACCCTTAAAACCCTCTTGCTCTGATTAACGCCCGCTTCTATTAACCATTACGAAAACTGCGTCAGCACGTTTCAGTGTGAATATATTTCAGTTCTTAATTACGAAAGGCCTCACAGAAAACATCATTTACTATCCCTAACAAGCGCCTTTCAGACGCAGAACTTTTAAAGTCGTTGACGGCGGTGACGGTAACCTTTAAGTTTTATGGGGAACTTAGTTTTTAAACGTTCACTTATAACAAACTTTTCTTGCGTCGTTAAGATTAATATTTCTCAACTGTACTTTATTATGGAACTGTAGTTTTTATAATTCTCTCGAAGCATACCTGTATTTCTTTTTTGACTAGAAGTGTACTCGTTATAATCGAGCAACTTTGTCCCTCCATGTCATTATAGGTCATATGAGTAATTTTGGCTATTTTCACTGCGATCAACGAAATCAAATTTGATGACTTTTGTCACGGAATACGGTAAACGCCTTAAGAATGAGCTATTAAAGATTAGAATTAATGTATTTACGTCGACCTTCCAAGGAGAAAGCATTCCGTCGATAAGCGAGCACATTGGGGGAAATACCCTTTGATATAGAAGGTAGTTTGGCGCACGACACATTGCGTGTTACGAATGCCGGTGCTATAATTGTGTTACGTTTAGTAAATAGGGGCATAAGGCGGCGCTCTATGTGGCCCGTTCCAATGAAATTTCCAGAAATACTACAGCCATCAACTAAAATATTGTACCTACAAAAATGTTTTCATTTTTTACCGTAATGACGACGCACTTCCGACTTTTTCGCTTGCTGATAAAATATAAGATTGCATTAATTGAATTTCGTTGCAGTGTATTTTTAGTTTTTACTTCAATGGCATTCGTTTACGGTAAAAGTTAACATTTCTCTATTTTTATGTAGGTAAATGAAAATGGATACATTTAATTTCATGTTTTTAATTGCTAAGTTGCATAGAAATGCACTCTTTGTAAAGTTCCTGTCTCCAACTACAACAAATATTCCACGAACTTACAACATTAACAAGGTAAATGGAAAAATGTCAGACGCGTAGATAGGTACTTTTGATTCCTCGTATGTCGTTTTACAAAGTTATGGCAAACATACTTTAATATTCTCCGTAACTATTAAGTAGTAAGTAAGTTTGGGTGTGTACCGGCTGTGTTTGTAGCCGGTCGCTAAGATACATCGACAGGTGTGTGGTCGCACGGAATATTGATTCGTTTCATAAATTCATTAAAATACGGCCGCGGAACGTCTTATTAAAGTAATGATAGTTGGAAGCATACTACACAGTTGGTCGTTATGGTTGCTAGTGGAATAATTTATTGATTATAACGAGTCTACTATCGTAAATTATAAAGATAAAAACCTTAATTTTTATATGGACTTTGTCTTTTTATAAGAATATGCAAACAAAACGAACTAAAGGTACTCGAAGTAATTGTATTTCTATATTTCTTTGTTCTTATCAATCATACAGGTTTTCTATCATATTTACGTTTAATAAAATAAAAATATTGTATCATTCTCATAAATGTCACAAGTGGTGAAATCCGTTTATAAGATCAAATCGAAATGGTACAGAGGAAATCCGCTAATACATAATATTTTTTATTTATATTTAGACAGTCATCGGTCATGTAATACCGGATTAGGCTCTGCCTTTCCACGAAGTGTCGTGACAAAAAAAAAGGAATGTTTCTAATATTTTAGGAGACATTTCGCTTACAACGATATTTACTGTCATTTGTAAAGAAAATCTCCTGAGACACGAATATCGAATCTATCGACAATTATGTATTAAAATATTCCTCTGCACTTCGTACTTCTTTCGTTCCTTGAATTATTTGACTGGAAAATTTTCACTTCCAAACTAAATTTCATAGTGTTAATTTAATATTCTTTTTGAATCAGATACACCAAAACGTAATACCTCTAGTAAAAGCTTAAGTGAAGTAATTACTAACAATTTAAGACGCTTGGAGCTGCTATAATACTGTTATTTAACTTGATGCTCCTTTGATAGCGTGAAATAATGACAACATCTTAGGAACCCGCTCGTAACGACAAATAGAGGCAAAATAAAATTCTCCAATAAAACCGTGCTGTGCTAAAGAACAGTGAGACGACTTTAATTTTATGTTATAAATTTTAATGTGTCGTGTTTATGTGCTGGAACAATTCTATGTACATATTCAATTTTGTGTGTTAATTCAAAATGACAGATTAAAATGCATTTAAAGTTCTTATTTTATCCTTTGATTTATTAATATCACATTATTATAAAATTGTTTTGTCTTAATAATATTTCTAGCATTAAATCATCACAAATTAAACATTTTTAAACATGCAAACTCAAAAGAAAGTCCCAATATATACCATATAGTCGTAACGGATGTGTATTTATAAATTGCTACAAATTAAATGTGGAGCATGTTGAAATTTTTGCTGATTATACATCAGCGGGACTTTCGAGGCTTTTGTTTTGGCGGACCCATTGTTCCTTCGGAGCATATTGTAAAAAGTTGTACCCAAGTCGGCCTATTGGGCCAAGTTTCACTGAAATCAGACAAGTTACATCGTATTCCTAGCGGCTTTCAATTCCGAGTTGGCTGTTGCGTGACGCGAATCGACCTCAAACTTTGTTTATCAGTCAAGAGTTTAATTATGGGGATGGAATCAAAATTCAGGGTACGGCGTGTGTATACTGTTGTGTATGATATTCATTATTTGGATATTAACTCCGGTTTATGTGGAAATTAATCTTCATTTCGAAATGGTTAATTAATTTGTTTGTTTTTAAAGCCTACTTAGTAAACATTCGTGGGTTTGTTTATGTATCTATGACAATTAATTATATTGACCGACCCGCGAAGGCGCAAAAAAAACCGAAATTTACTTATTAATAATTTATTGTAAAAAAATTACATGATAAATTATTCCTAACTTAAACTACGTCCCTCCCGGTTCAATGTTGGAACCAAGAGTGCTCGTCGTCCACGGCGGGGCAGCTACAGCGTCGCGGTGGCGATGATTGCCGCAACACTCTCTGGAATCGCAGGTGTGCGCGATGTCGCAATTGCTAACAGGTGCAAGTCCTTCTTGGGTGGCCCCATGCATCCTCTAATAGTTAAGGCGTGTATACACAGTACATAACACCTCCCTCCTGAAGTTCAGCGATTATTGGCGGGCAAGGCTCGTTAATATCGCTGAAATTTCACACTCCGCCGATTGATGTTCTATTTCTTCTTTTTGATTATCTTGAACACTCGTAGTAATAGGCTTTGATGTAGGCATTCATTTTTGGATCTATGATAGTTCAGCTTGTCCTCACATAGATAGGTACTCTAGGCCAGACTTCGGGCATTCTGCCTCCATGTACATAAAATCCTCGTCGTGAATTGCCACAAAAGGATAGGGTGGAATTAGGACTTTACTATCTTTATTAGGAACTATGGATAATTTAAATAATTCAAAGGTAGAAGGAAGGACAACCGGGAACGTAAAAACTATAACTATATTTCTATATATTCTCTATAATTAACTTGAAGGATTTGCTCTTTGCCATAAAATTTGGGTAATTTATTTAACATTACTATCAAATTCTGGCAAAAGTGCATTAAAAGTTTTATCCAAATCTGACATTTTAAATATCTGTATTACCTATATAAAATATATTAAATTTAATTAAATTTATTTACTTCGTTATACTAATATAAAAAAAATAATAATCTTTACCTAATATATTTGAATTATAAAATGAATTAATTAGTAAAATTCGAAAATTAATCAATTCGTAATTAATTGATATTTAAATTTATTAATCTTTTATCAACCTAATATCTATATATTTGAATTTTACAAATTGATTTTGTAAAATTCTACAATTAATTCTCGATGAATTAATATATTTTAAGCCTACGCACTACAGTTCCTCGGTTCCCGTGAATGGGTAATCTAGGAAAACTTACAATCTAGGAGTGGCAAGACACTAAGAGAATTAGTGTACTTACAGGATTTTCATTTCGGCCTTTCCTGCAGTATCAATGTTTGGATACCCTTCGCGTTGCGGCGGCCAACGGTGTAGGTTCTGGATCCCCGTCGTCGTCCCTCCGATGGAATAGCGATACTCGATGCTTGTAGTTTCGCGTTCCGAGAGACGGCTCTCAAGGATTATCCTACCGACTGCGCCAATTATATTGACCGACCCGCGAAGGCGCAAAAAAAACCGAAATTTACTTATTAATAATTTATTGTAAAAAAATTACATGATAAATTATTCCTAACTTAAACTACGTCCCTCCCGGTTCAATGTTGGAACCAAGAGTGCTCGTCGTCCACGGCGGGGCAGCTACAGCGTCGCGGTGGCGATGATTGCCGCAACACTCTCTGGAATCGCAGGTGTGCGCGATGTCGCAATTGCTAACAGGTGCAAGTCCTTCTTGGGTGGCCCCATGCATCCTCTAATAGTTAAGGCGTGTATACACAGTACATAACAAATTGAATAACATTCAAAGATATGAAGCTATCGCTTGTCCAAATATGTTTCCATTGTAATGTAAACAACGTTAAAAATATATTGTATTGAATAAAATTGTGTGTCCAATATTTGCATTAAAACCGCCTTTTCGATTCGAAACACTCCATCGTTTAATTAATCGGCGCATCAATGACGAAATTGTAGTATGGAATGATAAAATTGACAGGGATAAGCTGATAATGAGTGGCCGGCTTAAATCCGTCTGTTCCAATAGATTTGCGATGAGCTATGGAATATCGAACTAGATAGACTAACAATAAATAAAGCCCGGCCGCCCACTAAATTATTTTAGCCCATTAACGCGACAAGCCAGACGCAAATTAATCACGGGAATGACGCTAAAGGCGTTAAACACTTCCCTAGTGACTGTGCAAATGTGCACGCTGATACCTCTATACTGAAATTTGGTTTTATATCGGCTTCTAATGGAATGAATGTTCTAAGATTGATTGATGACGTTGTATTATAGATACTTATATAATTGAATAAAATCGAAATATGAATCTCAAGGCAAACATGGTTATAATTAGTCCTTTTAGCACTTTGTGTCTCAAAGATAATTGGCCGTGCTTTTATAGCTAGATATGATAACCAATTAAACATGTATGCAGCTTTCATTACACCCCTACATCCAAAATTGATAATACGCAATGCATTTGCTAAATGTAACAAGTAGAAGACAAAATATCATCGGAGCGATGCGGCGCGAAACATCATCCGTCACCATCGCAAGTGTCAAAGTGTTGTAAATCGATCACACTAGAACTAATATCGAAGTTGGGGCAAGTCGCTCCTCTCCTCGATCGATAAGTCGCCTGATAGGGCAAAGTTTTTAGGTGCAACAGACAAATAGCATACGTTTTATTTGATGTTCCCGGCGAAGTTCGGCAAGAGATGTCGGGACGTGATCTTTGAATTGTTTCAAGTATCACTTTAGTGAAACACTTTTTTGCAGAGTGCTGTCGGATTTATTGGCTGTAAATTGTTTTCGTATTTGTTTGTAATTTTTAAGTACACGGACTCGATGGGACTGAGAGGATTAGCGTATATGGTTTTGTAGCCGAAACTCAGTGTGGTGAATATTTAAAATGGGAATAAACTATTGAATTCAGTAACCATTGTTTAGCTTTTTGTGTTCCAACAATTTCGTAGTTCACCTTTAACTTTAATATCATTATTGGGAATGGGAATGTAGTAAATTTGGTGACATGCCAAATATATTGAATTATGATCTATGTCCATAAACTAAGTCTTTTTTATTTGAAGTCATTTCATTAGAAGAAATATTTTCGGAAACGAAAGATAAACAGCGAAAGGAAGGCAGCATACTCGAGGAATAACGCGACAACGATCCATATCTTTCAGGAACGTTGAAGCAATATTGAGCAATAACAATCTAACGCCTGGCAATAACATCGCGCGAATGTGGGCGCGGGAAAATGCTTATTTATATTTTTATCCCCGAGCAACTCGACAAAGCCCTTGTGTAAAGGTCTAGTGAATCTCGGGTTTCGGCGATGTTTGCCGAAGGATACGCCGGGACAAACGAGAGCCGCGATCCCGGGATCACAGCGCTCACACAATAGCGATACACCCTGATATCTCGATATACATTATCTCCGCTGACACCACATCATGTACGACGTTTTTGTGACCAATCTTCGCATTGTTGTAGTGAAATAACTTTAGGCCCGAGATTTTTTACCGCTTTTGTGCCCGTAATAGAAAACCCCGAATGAAACATTAATAAAAGTAATGCCCATATTACGCAAGGGAAGGAAAGATAATTGTGTCATTTTTCCTGGTCTCACAAAGTATGCTATAATATCGTATATTTTATTTAATCATAAAATTTCATTAGTCTGTCTGTTGTATGATTTCTCGTATAGAGAAGCATTGTAACTCGAGGCATTGTGTGTTGTATAATTATATTATGTGTAATGTAAATTTACGTTTTTAAGTGTTGATTCAACAACAAAAAATGTCGTTCACAAAAGCTTAAAACTTCTGCGTTTGCAGCGTTTCCCAAAGAAAAGAGATCTTTCATAAAAAACCGCTATCAATCCATTGATAAGTTCACAATATCACCGTAGACTCAAGATCGCAGACAATTAAGACACTTGACCCATTCGAGGGGGTCATCTAACATGCGCCGGGGTCAATCAAGAGAGCCAGGTCAAAACGAGCGGCACACTTCTTGAGGTGCTCCTTATATACTCACGAAAGTTTACTTGGCCGCAATAACGTCTAAAAGTATTCATTACTTCTGAAAATTGTGTTGTACCTATGCTGTAAAGTGTAGAGGAATATTTGTTCTTAAATAAATGAGGTGATGAATTCAATTGAGCAATACGTTTAAGCTCCTGTTAGCTGTATTAAATGTCTATAATTCCTAAGGACAATAAAAAATACATTATAATTATGTAGGCAGGTACTTATGTCCTTTATAATCGTTATAATTGATGTACCGACTTTAATTTGCGTATTATTCAAATGACATACAGTACTGTACGTATTTATAACTTAAAAAGGAACACATAAGTGCAAAAAATCTGTTTAATAAGTATTATTGGAAATCTAATCACTGTTTCTTTATGTTTCAGGTACGTTTCCAAGTTCTGCGAGTTATAAGAGCTATGGGTCCCGAGGGTGAGCATAAGTTACGGTATTACTCTATCCGAAGCGCGGGGTTGCGTTTATAAAAGCATATTTCAATATTTTTATTTCAAAGGGGTTAATAGTTGGGTAATGGATACCCAAAATGATATGGAAGCATTCTTATTTAAATATAAACGTTCGTTAATTCGTTTACGATGAAAATATAATAATCGAGAGGAAAACATATTTGACGATGGTTAAATAATATTATTATATCTGACTCTATAATAATAATAAATCTCGCTTTTTATTTCGTTGCTGCTTATAAAATTACTAAATACTTTATAATTATATTATATTTTAATAGTTACTTACTCTAATACAATTAAAATCGTCAACAAATGTTTTACACTGCTTCTTTAATTAATCGTGTAACAAGTGATACTATGAGAGGGGTAGATTCAAATTATACAACTCCACTAAAATCGGAACCCGGAGTCGACAAACAATGAAGATCCCAATATTTATTCGTGAGCAAACGACTGACACCGCCAATCCTGATTGAACAAGTCCACCGGCTTCGCTGCCAAAGATTAGAGTATTATTGTCAGATTTACTAAGTTACGAGCGAACGAGGAGGGGTCTCGGGTCTCGACTCTCGCCGCATATTTGTATAGAAAAAGAATACGCGTGTTGTAGATCAAAACAGCGGTCGGCTCCCTCGAGCCGAGAAAAATATTAAAATATCCGTCTATAGGGAACAAAAATACAAGATGTAAGAAAAGATGAGGCGAGCACAATTTCGTCGATTCGATGTCCCCAATTCGTTTGCTGAATTCTTAATGGTGCCTAGGGGTCGGCTTCGTTTCGTAATCGCGGCGTTTTCCCATTTAATCCGCGTTCAGCCTCGTATTTGGGGATATCGCATGCCGCACCACCTACCTAACAAGAATTTAATTGATACACTGGGAATTCCGCAAATTATACACATTTAGCTGTGTAAGTACCTACGTGTGAACTTATGAATTTTTATGAAATGTTTATTTTATTTCTCAAGTTCTCTTTTACAATTATTCTTGTTTTATAGCTTTCTGTTCAAACTATGTTATCAGATAATTATGATGCAACATCTATTAAAAACAAAGATGCATTTTATATGATTTATTTTACACGAAATTCAAATACGAAAAGCATTTCTATACATAAAACCAACGACATGAAATGAAACTACAATTAACTAACACGCTATATCTCTAAATAATAACTTGAACAATAGAAGAAAACCTAATTACTCGACAAATGAGTCCAACATTGGCTCATTGAGTGCGTCAGTATAGTAACATCCATTAAATCGCTACATTAGGGATAATCCTAGCATAATTACAATTCCATGTTATCGAGGATAAATGCTCAAACAACGCGCCCACAGGCCTTCTCGTTCCAATGTACCGAAATAATATATTTTGCTAACAATATGTCGGAGATGCGAATATTTTCTTTGCGTTAATATTCATTTGTTGAAGATAATTTAACTCATTAAAACGGTTTCAGCCATCGCAAATGTTGAATAATGTATATTCATTATTAATCTCAACTGCTGCTCTAATGTTTGCTCTGAAATAAATGGTTGTGGAATTGAAAAGAATAACATTTGAATTTTTTGGATGTTCATACAATTTTGTTACTAATTGCTAGTGTTGTATTTAGCTGCGTTTTTTCAATAAAACAACATACAAACGCTAGTTAATTGAGTTGGTACAATGTTTGTTTAGATATTTACAAATTGGATGTTAAACTGGATACTAGTAAACAAAAATTGATAAATTAAAATTTCCAAGTTTACCAGTAAAATTTCGTGGATTAGATGGTTTACTCAGCTCCTAGTCCCCTTGGTCTAATTGAATTCAATCGTGCTTTAAATTACTTTAGCAAGTTCAATAGGTAATGTAAATACAACATTTTTTCTTTTTATTATATTGATATGTCATTAGTATATATTACACGTTGTACTTATTACAACGAAGAGGGATTATTATAATAAGTATTTGTAGTTAAATGTGTAGTATTTTATCATTACAAAAAAGTCTGTTCAAATTTATATCACTGCAATCTGTTTTAATGAATATCATCCACAACTAAATCCTACTTTTAAAGTAGAATGAAAAAAATATAACTCGTCGTTGCTTCCAGTGTAATTTACCGTGGAGTGCTTATCGTTAATTGATTGTTTGTATAGAAAACCGCTATGTTTTGAAGTACCGTTATTTGTATACTAAATAGGCACAAAATTCAGAGCAATATTAATTACAGAACTGCGTAATTTCCCCAGCGATAACACAAATAATTAATACACAACGGAGTATCAAACACGGCGTCATCAATAGTAATATCCGTTAATTTCTCCGACTGTGTACAAGTGTGGCATACTTCAATTTAATTTATATTTCAATTAAACAGGATCTAGGAAATAAGGGGATGCTTACGAGTCGATGTTTCTTCGCTAGAATTACACACTGTATTGTGTTTAATCATGGGATACGTAGCAAATAGTAAGGCAACGTGTAGGTACTTACTAACTATATTGAACCTTCATTGTGGTAATTTTACTGCTCTACGGGCTGCTCTACGTGTTTTAGATAACATTATTTACTCGATTAGTACATCAGATATCGATAGTATTTACTTGTAAGAATAAATATGATGACAAATAAAGTTTGTATTCTGTCAACTCTAAATAATTTTCGTTTATGATGCGTGTTTAAACAATTAATTTTAATGCCACCTAAGTGAACCGCAAATACCACAAAGATTTTTACACTCACATTTAGCAAGACACAGAGTAAGTATTTCAGCAGACTTCAGTGTTCTTCAATAATTACACTTACAATTATATGACACTTGTAATATTATGATTATTACGAAATGAAATTATGTTTCAAATAAACATTTTAGTTTCAAATGTGTGACATTTTTTAAATATCTTTAGAGAAACAAAACAAAATATATACAGCGAATGTACACTAAAAATTGTTTTATTCTAAATATTAAAGTTATTTAAAAAATATGACCAGTTTTCCAAGTGGTCCAAGTATAACGCGTCTAAGTGAAAGAGAATTCAAATCTGGGCCAAGATAAAATAGGTTAAAAATAGCTAGGCTTGAAAAAAATAGAGTGAGGTGAGCGCTCTTGATCGACAGCTTATTAGTTATTAGACATACAAAATACGTGGGATGATACAAACATTTGTTATTGTCTC
This sequence comes from Colias eurytheme, assembly GCF_061535395.1. NCBI lineage: Eukaryota > Metazoa > Arthropoda > Insecta > Lepidoptera > Pieridae > Colias > Colias eurytheme. Next base: position 5,644,040 of record NC_142993.1, on the reverse strand, counting down.
ACAAAAATACTTTTATATTATTCAGTAGTCTTTACTGCTACGGAATAATAGAAAAAAGCCACGGGCAATATCAAATAATTTGGTCCAGTGATAATTTTTCCTTATTATTTGGTAGACGTGGTTTCGATATACAGATATACAGAAAAAATATTGTCTTTGGAACTTAGTATGTAATAATATTTGTAAGAAAAAAATATATTTTATGGCTAACTAACACGAACGGATGTTTTTTGTCGTCTTTTGGATGTAAGAAATGATAATATACTCATCTTAAGATAAAGTCATACCTACTAGGAACCTATTTAAGGTACATAATAGGAAAAATTACAAAAACATTTTTATGAAACCCGAATATAAGTGTTATTATAATAAAAGGTTCTCTATTGTTCGCCTTTATAGCCATAACATTTGAATTTACTAATAAATATACATTATTATCAAATCCCATTATAATTTTGCTAAAAGGTTTTGTGGCCGCCACCCTTATTAGCAAATTGTTTTAATCATATGAAGATTATGTGATTGTTAGCATAAAGAACAACGTATAAAATTAATTTAATTGAATAATCAGGGATTTATACTCGGCTTTAAAAATGCTCTGTTTGAACCACACATTTATTTTAAGTTTTTCTTTCTTTGTATGTACAGGAACAAAACAAAGCTTCTGACAAATTTCAAGCATTAGCTCATATCATATTATTAACGTTTACTAGCTTTGCACCAGAGCTATTAAACTTTTGATTAGCATCGCTCCAAATATTTACTAGTCTTTCGCTGTCATACATTTTATTAATCATAATTAGCATAACTTCCCACTGTGATCCCACTAAATAGCGTCTAAATACTAAGTTAGCACGTGACAGTTGTCATTGTAGGTAACTGATCGGCCGCGTAGTGAGATAATTCCGCCGTGACGTGATCCGCATTGCCGGCGTCGCTTTTATTGCGCCCTCAGCCAGCCAGAGGTGTACGGGAAATGTAAAGCAAACTCACGTTAATTGGAACGGATCGCTCAATTTTACAAAACAAAAACATAAACGCCGGAGAATAATATCGATGGAATCTTTGCTTCGTCATATTTATGGATTATCTGCGCTGTGGATTCGTACCGTTCGTTGAGGCTTCTTCTTTAGATTCTAGTTTGTTGTTGTGTTTGTTTTATTGAAAGGTATATTATGTAAGCAGAAAAGAATTAATTGCTATTAATTAATCATTTTTGTCATTGACAATCAAAACGTATTTAAACTACATATATTGTGCGTATTAGCAGACACTTTAAACCATAATCGGTAACACGCATATAATAATGTGGATAACCTCATCAATTACCTAATATCAATTATTCACAACCATTAAGTCACACCTGAAACAATTAATAAGGATTAGTTCATACGGCGGCGTAACCGAGCTTTATACAAGGCTTAATGCAGTACTCTACATCCCCACAGGTTAAGTACGTAAGTGCAAGTCTTAGGAAAAGGGGCTCGAATATGAATTCCGGTTTGAGAGGCGCATATTTAACGTAGTTTGACGCGAGTTCAGGTTATTTGAGCGATAGTTTTGGATAGTTTGCGTGCAGCGAAACTGCGAACAGCTCTCCGCTATATTAATAGGAAAATCGAGCAAAGTATAAAATTAATATTGCGTTTTTCCATACCGTTATAGATCGTTATGTTCAACAAATACGGGTATTGCTAGTGACAGTCGCTGACAAAATGGTTGCGGACTGTTGCGGAATATAAAAGGATAATCTTTATTCAGTAAAGTCGTATCAATCAGGTATTCATTGAGGCGTAATAATGTTTTATTGGTGTATATTATAACGGTAAACATGAATCCAGCGATTTGTAGATACGCGGCAGACAATCGTATCGATCCTTAAGCTATAAGACGCTTTGTTTTAATTAACCCCATTTATGATTCATATCTTCAGTGTACCCTTTGAGGTTTACCCCTTTTCGGTATCGTGAATAGAAACAATCGTCTTTGTGAGCAATGTTAACTTGTGGCGATGGAATTAATTCTATTGCCGTATTCAGCGACTGCTTGTAAATATCGAGTTTAAAATTCAACCCACAGATTTGCTTAATAAGGATTTGTTGGCTTTTGGTTTTATGGCTTGTAATTAGATACGTATATCTACTTGTGCGGTCCTTGAGTTTACCTTTTGATTCATAATATATATATATACTAGCGACCCGCCCCGGCTTCGCACGGGTGCAATGCTGATACTAAATACACTACAGAAAAACTGTGAACGTTGTATATAAAAACATAGCGGCCCGCTCCGAATAGCCTGGCGGCCGGCCGGTACCGCCGCAAACGCTACGTCCCGCAATTTTTAAATCTGTAATATCTTCGAAAATATTCACTTAAATCATACGGTGTAAAGAGCCATATTGATCTATATTAAACGAACAATGTATTCAAGGTATTTAATTGGTTAAGGATTAATGCTGTATTGGTTAAAATCGCATCGAAAATTAGCCATTATTTTTCGTAAAAAGTAAATGACAAAAAAATGTTATTGTGGGTTATCCATAAGAGATAGACATATACCATCGCAGACTTTTCTATAGACCTTTTCAATGTGTATAATACTTATAGTACATTATTTTGATAAAACTCGTAGGGTTCAGCCTGCGTTTGCAATGTAAGCGGAAAAAATGTAATTTTTTACGACATCACTTTAGAAACCTCAAAAATAATAGTACTTCTCCACTATTTAATGGATGTTATTATACATATAAACCTTCCTCTTGAATCACTCTATCTATTAAAAAAAACCGCATCAAAATCCGTTGCGTAGTTTCAAAGATTTAAGCGTACAAAGGGACATAGGGACATAAGGACATAGGGACAGGGAAATCGACTTTGTTTTATACTATGTAGTGATGGTAATTCTTAAACGTTCGCAATTAATTAAAATTGTCGTAGAAAATGATCTGGAAGTATTTCATTTTATGAAATGACGAAGAACACGAATATAATATGATCTGAAGAGGAAATTTAATGTGAAAATAAATAGCAAGTGTAGAAATTAGGTTAATCCTTTGCGCCAGCCAATGTGTTTACAAATTGAATAAATGTGTACTCGTGAATAAAGAGAAAAAAGAAAGAGAGCCTTGTCTTATTATAATTAAAATGTTGTCGAAAACAATGTATATATTTTATTTTTTATTTTAATAAAGCTTTGTCAAGAATTTGTTACAATAAAAGTAGGTACGGTTTGCGTAAACAGAAGAACAACAAAAGTCCGCACGTTTTGCAATTCAATGTTTACACAATAATTTTTCCTCAGACCACAATTGCGAAGAACAAGCAGAATTTAAATCGTCAAGTATCAATCAGTGTCAAATCGTAATTTCCGCGTAATGCACGCTAACCCCGGGGTAGGTATCCGTGAAATATTACGAATTGCCCGGGATAAAATTAAATTCGCCGAACGGCCGGCAGAATAACATTCGCAAAATTACCGGTGATTGTGAAACCAGAGCCATTGTTATCTCGATTATTCCCCATGATGATCGTGACGCCAAATATTGATATTGATTTGGACTCTCCGACGGACGTTGTTTGTGATGAAAACTGAATATAAATATGCGTTTGCAGAAACTTTCCATAACCTATTTTGCTTTAAGCTCTTGGTACGGGTGTATAAATGGATGATTACTTGGAATTTCGGTTTAGCAAGCAGCAGTAGAACATACTACATTGATATTAGTTTTCATGAATTCTGAGTAAAACTTCACATTTTCCGTTTGAAATGAAAGAAAACGCTTTTTGCGTGTGCTAGTGAATCGTTTTTTATGGAATGATGATTGATGTTCCCATTTTATTATACGGTCCAGAAACCAGCTGTTGTTGAATTTAATTAATGTATTAAAACAATAATAAATGGAATTAATTACATGTAAAATGTACATATTGGGTTACGAGCCTTTAATTAAATGTTTGATAACATTCGCAGAATTCGGAATCCACTTCAAATTTATGGTAAATAAATTGATTGAAAACGGCTTAAACAGATTCAGATAACCGTGTTAATAATAAAGTGATGAACAAACTTCGACCCTCACGTATGTAGTCGACATTCGAATAATATTCGCGTAAGCAGTTCCCAATTCACATATCGGTGTCGACTGTCGACTAGACTGCTTCAAACTTTGGAACTACCAAGCAATTATTATAATGGCTGCCACGTAAAGTAAATTGGGCGGAAGTTGATTTGATTGTTTGTGTAAATGTGTTTTGTCTGATTACACACTGACCTACTTCTGTGCACACGAGTAATTGGTTCATTGCAATGATAGAAAGTTAAAAGTTGTATGGAAAAGAGTAGACTACTAATTACGTTATCACTTTCCGCCGCTCAGCAAGACATTAAAAGTCCGTTAGGAACCAGGGGTTCCCACTTTAAATACTTAAAACTGCTTCCAATTTACCTTCTCACTGCTTTATTAAAAGTGATCGTATTTCATGTTTATACGAATTAGTTTTCAGTTACAGTTTAAAATCACTTAATAAGTAGGTACATACAAAATATAGCGGGTGTGTAACGTTACCGAGCGTAATTTTATAAGTTCACCAAGTACAATAACAAAGTTCGATAGTTTGCTAGACGCGTGGATTAGTTGAACAAAATTGCAAAATTGAACGTTCAATTTCGAAGAAGTTTGTAATGTTGGTAACACCTGTGACGCTACGTGGGGTGTTTGTTGAAGTCTCACTTATGGCCGGCAGGTATGCTCAGTGCGCGGGGTAATGGCACAGAAGTCGACATTTCTCGCGCCTAATTTGGCAACCCGACGCGCGGAATTTATAGGGGTGGGGTTTAACTTGAAATATTCGAAGGATCCACTCGCCCGTGAGTTATGAATGAAACCCGTTTAAGAACCCGGAAAATTTTTAACGTCACACGAACTCGGATCGCGATTTCACGCGAATTACTTACATGGAACGAATTAAATCTAGAATTCATTTGAATATATATGATTTGGGATGGATGGTTCTCTCATTTTTATGAGGTTAACGCTTGTGAGCATTCAATGGACTAAATGATAGGGTTTAACGTTTTATTATTTGCTTCGTGGAAGTAGGTATTTTGTTTTATAAGTTAAACAGCTCCTCTATTTAGTGGCATATATTATGATAAGTCATTGTTCCTCTCAGTTGTAGCGGCATTGTGTATAGAAGTTACGTTCTGGATTTAGTACATGTTTTACGCATTTAGTTTAATGTTGTTTAGTTTATACTGATTCTGGTTGAGATTCTTATGAAATGGTAGGTAGGTATACGTATCTTATTTGTGCGAATAAATATTGAGCCTATTTCAATGCAATATATTCCATGGTGATACTAAAACTATTTTCATTAATCTTAAAATAATTCCACAATTCCTTACCAATTGGTTTTCGATAGTATTTTGCAAATAAATTAAAAAATGTGGCGCATTAATGGTCCCGTAAAAGAAACGTTCAACGGTCCGCATTCAAATCTGTTTGATTTATGCGAAGCAATCGCCATGTTGCCCTAGCCCACCTTACCCCTCGACTGGGTGCGCCAAGAAATATCGCGTTTATTTATAATGACTTCCGTAACTCGCCATTTTGTTATTTTTCATCGATGGAATGATGTTGTGATACTGATGAGAATATCAATTGTTTACCATTTTGAAATTAATTCACTTTGATACAGAGGAAATAATTGAAAAAGGTAAAGAGTATGACCCCATTTTTAGCAAAGCATTTACTGTATCAATATTTGAGGAAATGCTTTGTTATTATTTTGGCAATGAATATTTTACTTTTCAATTTTTTCACATTTCACGTAAGTACATTCTATAAGTGCTTTAGGGTAAATTATTCAGTAGTTTCGCTAATCTTGCCCCACATCTATAGTTTCACGCGCGCCACTGTCAGAACGTAAATACTCTAGAATTCCATAACATTGCTATCATACCACAAGAAAGCGTAATAATATAAATAGTAGCACAATAGGGTCGAATAAAAGCCGCTAATAAATTTCAGTTTGCGGCGACGGTAAGTTATAAAACCCACCATAATACCTCCAGGGCGAAAACTACAAATTGAATTTTCAGTCGTGTGAATATTTCAAAGCGGCCTGTTGTTGACTTTACTCGCGGTTTTCTGAGCCGAGCTGCGCGATATTTTATTGAAAGTTTCCAACAAACATATCATTGCTGTGCTTTCTCGTGTGACGGGAAATGTGTTTGTATGACCTGCAAAATGTTATACGATAGCGCTTTTATTGGGGATCTGTTGATTTACTTCTGGTCGATTTGAAGTATATCGGGAATATTTCATTCATGATATGGTGGTAAAAGTGACCAAAAGAGCAGTTGAAAGGCAAAGAAATACTAATTTCTAAATGTATAATACTCGCGAAAAATCAAACACAAGAAAATGCTATAGTTTAACTTGAAAAGTATTTGTTAGTAGATTAGGTACCTACTCTAAAGTTTAAACAATCCAATACCTGTCTATGAAACACCTAAAGTACATAACATTCTTCCAAAGAAGTACCTTTTAAAAATGTATCCACTAACAGTAAAACAATACAACATTCTCGAACATTATTTACAAAAGCATAACAGACACATATATTTCCATACAACTCCATTGAGAAGCTTTTAGTATAAAGAGCTCGGCCTCAGTGTCTAGTGCAGGCAAGGAATCCAGTCACGTGCGAGCTTGTACTAGGGATATAGATAGATAGATGTATGGATAGATGTATCTAGAAATATTGGTACGGCCTGATGCGCGAATACCTATATAGTATTGTTACGGGATTGTGAATGGACGTGAAGTGGTTACGAAATGTTTGTTTTTATTTACGGATTTTTAGGACGTCAATCCCGTTATATTTATTTCATAGATAACACTTAAGTATAAAGTTAAAACTATTTTTGATATTATTTAGGTAGAGAAGTATCGTAATTTACGATAACACTTAAGTATAAAGTTAAAACTATTTTTGATATTATTTAGGTAGAGAAGTATCGTAATTTACGATACTTCTCTACCTAAATAATATCAACGTAATAGGCTTTAGTTGAAGTTTCACAGACTTAAATTTGAATGATAAAACCACAGATAAAACGTAAAAAAATGTGCTTTTTGATGTTGTTGGGTTTTGATTAAAATCAATTTTAAATGCATTCAAAACAATCCTCGAATGTTTGTTGTTGGTAAAATAAATACAAGTTTTATATTTTGAAAAGTGTGCATATTCGAACGTGGGTCACCGCACAATTATTGTTTTTCAGTTCGCAAACAAAAAATACATTGAATATTATTATTTACTCGTTCATTTACATTGTATAGAATTGAATTGTGGCTATTTTTTATTTAAACGCATTATTGTTTATTTTCATGTACTTACTAACTTTACGTAACTTTATTGTAAATAATACTATTTTATATTTTTCTATAAAGCGATACATGCTATATTTTTTGTCTAACGTTCTTACTTATAAACTTTGAAATACTGCCAGCGCTTTAGAAATGATCATACGTACTTCAGTCACTGGCAATCTTTTGTTATCATGTTATCTCATATTTAATATTTTTAATCTTATATATAAAATTCTCGTGTCACAATGTTAGTCTGCATACTCCTCCGAAACGGGTGGACCGATTCTCATGAAATTTTCTGTGCATATCGGGTAAGTCTGAGAATCAGCCAACATCTATTTTTCATATGTACCACGGGCGAAGCCGGGGCGGACCGCTAGTTTATTATAAAAATATCTTTAAAATAACTTATTTCACAATAACCTCAATACACTATATTTATTATTAAATACTGTGTGATCACTCGCCAGTTCTCCTATAAATGTGAGTCGAAGTTATTGACATCATCTTCTTAGGAACTAAGGCCATTGCGAAACTTTGTAATTAAAGCGTCATATTTAATGCCGTCAATGCCATCACTTTAGCGCCTGTATTGACTATCGATGCAATACTTAATTTGATATAAATTCTGGGAAGACGTGCTTGGCTTTAAACATGCTACATGTTAATTGATTGCTCTAGCTCCTTCTTAGTTGCTACATCTTATATGACAGTAATTAAATAGTGTTAAAACAAATCAATGTTTAATTAACAACAACGTAATTTGAATACACCTAATATGGAATGGAATTTATTTGTTGAAACTTGTTACGTTTTTATTTACGACACAAAATAAATAAAAACGACGTTTAATTAAAAGAACGCCTCGAGCCAATAATTACGAACCATGCAATGGTGAAACAAAAGCATCTATAAAATTGCAACGTCGTATGCATCAATAAAACGAGTGAACTTACCGCACAGGGCCACCTCCCGCCCGCTAATTTTCATACTAAACGAGCGAGTACATTATTAAAATGTTCTCTGACGTGACAACCCTCGGTTGACAGCGAGTATTTAAACTTTGTGCACACCGCCCTTTAATATGAAAGTGCGGCTTGTAAAATACGACAATTTCCTTGATAGAATTTTATGACCTTCGCAAACATTTATGAGCGATAAATAAACATACCCGATGACATATTTCACTTGAGCTAAATAAACATAAACTACTATAGCGCTTTTATATTCTGTATATTAAGAATTTAAAGCTCCACGACTTCATGTTTCATTTTTCACGTTAGTCCATTCGTGCGTACTTTGTATACAGTTTTCAAGTGACCATTTGCAGGATAAAACTAGAGATGAAATTCTTTAGAATATATCTCCAAGTGCATGACAAAGTCCGACTTTAAAATACTGGTATTCTTGACATGTTTGTGCCATCTATCTAGCGATATATTATGCGCCAAGCGCAGGTGTCAAAACTAAGAGATGTTAGGCTAATGTATGCAGATTGCATCTTTCGCTACCCCGTGTGGAGAGTAGCGGGCTTGTTGCGTCGAGTATACACATCACTCCATTTACTTTACTCTCCTTAATGCTCGAGTGTGCTGTGAGCTTTTTGCTTTTTAATGTAACTAAGTAATTTCGTACTCTAATATACTGTGTATTCGTGCGAGTCGAATTTTAAATACAAAGCAAGAGTACTTCGAATGACGGTGGAGTTAACAAAAGAGCAGTAATGAAATTGAATTCTTAGCTGTTTGACTTGTGACTCAGGTTCAACAAGCATTAGTGCTTACTAGGATTCAATTTTTTAATTCACTTCCAAGTCGACGAGTGACTCGGGAAATGAAGCTTTATGAGCAGATTTATTTGCTAAATGTTTCTAAAAGTGGAACCGGACTTTTAAATTAATGTGGTGCATATTTTATAAGACTTTTTAAAATTTTGTAAGAACTGGGGTGGTTACTTATTTTAGCAGATGAAAATAAATATTTTACCAATTCGATATATTCAGAAATATGTGTACAAACTGCCTCATCCACATAATTTCCTATTAACGGTATATTACATTTAAATAATTACTGTTTATTCATGTTAAATGTTTTGAATGATAATAATAATTTCGACAAAATTTAATTAACCGATTAACCTGACACGGTTTATCTTTATAGTTTTATTTCGGAATAATAATTACCCGAATGAGTATAATTGCGTTCAATAAATGACATCAATGTGTTATCATTATTGGTTGGTAATGTAACTGGTTTTAAACTTTTCATTCGCTCACTGGTATAATGAATAACCATTTTCATTTGATAATATATGCTTGTTATTTGAAAAATGTATGATAATGGCGAGTTAGAAATACTCGAAGTAAAAAGAGCGGAGTAGATCGAAGTTTTATTTTTAAATATTCAACAAGTGCTTGGGGTAGTTGGGAGACTTACTGGAGCCAGAATGTCTCTGTGAATATTTAAAAGAAAAGGAAAAAGAACGGTTTACAGCATCCCCTACTCGAGTTATTGTCAAATATAATAATAATTTTGTGTTACACGCGAACCGAAAGTTTGGAATTTTAGTTACATTAACTATAACTGGGAGAAACAAGTTTTTAGTTAAATACGGGTAATACTAATATACTGCGTATTATGTGGTATAATTATATACCTACTCTATGGGGAATAATACAATGTTGAAGCTTGTCCTATGAACCTGGCTTTTTATATTATAATCTCTCTCTCGTCTCTATCAACATTTATCTTTTGATGTCGTGCTTTTTATCCATGAGCAATACCTAATACATAATACAATTTATATCAAAATCAAACCATCACAGCAATAAACAAATTGTTATACAGATTTAACCCGCTGCACGTATGTTGAAAATCCAACTTTTAAACGATCTCATAAAAAGTGTCATTTGTTAAATTGAATTGGCCCCCAGCTAAGAGTGGCGTTGTCGGAAATTTATCACAGAATAAATCCGACGTCTTCTTAAGACACCTGTCAAATGCCGCGACGGGGATCGTCTCCCGACCGCCACGGTGCTGGCTCCCGGCAAATTAGATTATTCCCAACATAAATAAACCGATAATTAACTAAACAAACCCTGTCGAAGATATATATTTAGACTAATCGCAGTGTCACGGCTTAATGTTGTTTGTTGATTATATAATTAAGCAACTAGACAAAGTTCCGAGCGAAGTACGTGAAGTTGTTCCAAATTTGCATGTAACAACATCTATTTCAGAGTTTGTACAAAATACACCTAATCTTATATTTACAAGCATGATATGTTATTGAATGTATAATCTGTGTATGTAGGCATAATATCTGTTTATTTTCTTAAAAGTTGGAATATAAGCTCCCAGTGTATTATTACATTTTACATATTGTAAATATGTACGTCAATAATTTTATTCACAATATTCAATCTTCACACAAAAACTTTCCATCTCATTACTGCGCTTCAACCATTACTTAAAGAGTTTTTACCGCTCCATTCTAAACAAAGTCACTTAGTATTTTAGGTAAATAATGTTCCCAAGCGTACCTACAATTTGTCTGTGAGATAAATCCGACCGCAGACAGCTGATGCTAGCAACACTGCAAGCTAGCAACTACTACGTGATACTGTAGCCGTATTGACTATTTTAATGGAAACTTCTAGAATATTCTGCGAAACATAATTTGCGTATAACGCTGTTGTTGCATGTAATTTTGAGTAATTAAGTAATGCACCGTTCATAAAACAATCTGGTATTTAACACGCTTTCATTAGTTTCAGTTGTATGTTTGTATTTAACTGACTTTAGACCCACTTTAAACAGACAATTTAATTCAAACTTTGTCCACTTACAATTTCATGAGTTTATATTAAAGCGTGTTTAAACAAATAAGAATTTTTCCTAATTTTATACATTCAAATTGTAATTCTAGATCTAAAATCATCTCTAGACAACAACTAAATTTGTTTAAGGGCCGATTTTTCAATGCCCAGATAAACAGCTAGATAGACTTTATTCTTCAGTTAACAAAATATTCAATTTTTCAATAGACGAATAGGACTTATCTATCGAATAACTACGTTATTTGAGGAATAAATCTATTTGCCGCTCCAACGGCCAGATAGCGCGCTATTCGACTGTTAGGCGTTTGAGTTGACAACTGACGCGTCAAATTTGAGATATTTTCGTATGTCATAACATAGAGCGTAGAATTATTAACAATTAAACCTCTTTCTATATAATTATAATCAATTAAAATCATATTGAAATTGATGTTTTTGATAGTACTGATGACCATGCCATTGAAAATTTGCCGAACACTGCCTTTAAGTATGTCGTTTCCATCGTAAAATATATAAATTGAAACACAAATTTAACCAAACTCTTTACTCGAATCAAAACAACAATCAACAATCATAGAAGACAAGTGCACTCCTGACGTGAGTCATAATGACAGTTGTTGACAAATTGCAAGATTTGACTCTATCCCGCTCTAACCTGACTAATTTAATATGTTTGTTTCGCCACTCCGAGAGCAGTGCTGCCAATATGGAAATATTTGGTCAGATAGTTATTCATCAAATAAATCACGATTGAAAAATAGGCGAGCCGTAATGAGTTAGATAAATAATTGAATAAATCTATTCGAGGGGTACTTATTAGACTGTTTATCTCGCGATTGAAAAATCGGCCCTAAGTGAAATAACTGTTTACAGTTGACACCATTCCACGGTATGTTATGAGCAGAAATACCCGCTCATCACTATCACAACTTGTGAAATATCGCTTATTTTCTACACTTCAAAGGAGATCGTTAAATGTCAAGGGAGGCAGATGTATATTGGTGGCTTCAAGGCGCGAACACCACCTGGCAAATGTCAACGTGCACTGCCAATTTGAATTTGGAATTGGTGTTTGGCGCTAATTCCGAATTTCTTTTTTTTAATTCCTACCAAAGAGAATGAATAGTTTAATACAAAACTTCTTTCATGTTTTTCTTATTTATCGTTTTAATAAAATGCAATCTCCTGATTCCTTCAAAGCCGGATTCTGCACGTGTCAAGATGTAATTAGATGTTAAAATGCTTTATATTCTTATTTTGATTAATTCTTGAGTAAAATATCAAATGTGCCAATAAAAAATGAATTCGTACTATTTTATATCAGTATTGTGGTATTAATACAGAGATTATATGATTCAAATTAATTAAATTATAACTCATTTTGCGTTGTACGCAATTCGACATGGATTGCTCTACAAACAGATTAAGCCAGAACTATTCGCCGTGTCAATAATATATCATCTGTCAATATATAATTTGCATACATAAAGTAGATTTCGGGTTATAGGGACACTGCGTTCATCCCTCAAATTACCCAGCATATTGTTACGTGGTATTTCGGCCGGGTCCGCACAGCCAACCTTTTCAATACAACGATCGTAAAACCGAGAATATATTCCCCAAGTCATGAATACCTTAGCTCGGACCACTTTAATAGTTAAATAGCTGAATGAATGGACGAGCGAGGAGTTACCCGACGTCTTTGGTCTAGGTCGTTAGACGGGAATTATTCAAAATTGTTAATATATTGATGGAAGGGTTCGAGATATTAATGGCTTGTTTTAAACAATGCTCTTGAGCGGAAAGTCAAATACTCAAAGCTGAAACGAATTCAATATAAATAAATAAATGATTATTTTATTAATCTATCGTCTTTAAATCAGTATACATTACAAAAAGAGCTATAAATACCGTGACAATCTGAAATATCTGGATATTTCTCAATACCTATAAAGTAATAATGTATTTAAATAGAAGGGTCATATAATAGAAATGTCTGAGATAAGTTGCCCCATATTAAGCATCAATATTCTATTTGCGAAGGGCAAGATAATCCAAAGCTAACATACGGTATGAAGACCTTGAATATTATTTACGTAGTTACGCAATCTCGAACATTCGATACAAAGGACGGAGGTATCTTTCACGTCTATAAAAATTGTGAATTGATCAAAAGATGCGTAAATAATAAATGTCTTAGTAATTCAGGACAGATTATGTATCTTTCACGAAATTATTTTATTATTTATAAATCGTTTTGAACGTAAAAGTATTTTTATATTTATTAATAAATGAATGTGACTCTTTAATGTTTTAATAGAAGTTCGTACTTACACAGGAAATAAACACAATTTTAATTATAAGTCATTCTGATGTTTTTTATCCTATGTTTCCATTCGTATGGAAAATTCCGTAGCTGTTTACTTAAAAACACTCATAAAAGTAGCTCAATTTCGGTAATAACATAGTTTTCATGAAGATATACAATATACATTTATTAAATAACAATACAAACAATATTCGAAATCAAAATAAACGTTTATTCTCCTTTAAGCTCCAAACTCCGCGCAACTTGCGAGTTATTATTATCTGATTCATTTCAAAAGTCAGTTAAAGTACGGAAATGAGTACTCAAGGGTGGGGTTAAGCTAAGAACAAGAGTCTAGACGAGGTTTATAAAAGTTTTAACCTTAATTCTGTTGCTTATAACATTACAAGTATATGAAGTTTCGCTTTAACATTCAAAGCGTTTCAGAAGATGCCTTTTGAAATATTGCAATAATTATCGCCATGCTTACTGCGCTATTTTCCACTGAGTTGCTTGAAAAGTATTTATAATTTACTAAAAAGCTTAACTAGTGTAGAATGAAATAAACAGATTTATATTATACCGATGCGATATGTCAGTTTATTTTTTGTGATAATATATTTAATCACTCATATACGTTTTCAATCATCTCTTCGTCTATATCTAAATATATGAAACATTTATTCATACAGAAAGCTTATCTCACTGCCTTTGTGAATCTATAAACTCATATTAAAACATGCAAATAATCTACTGATTAAACATCAAATAAAAAATAATGTCCAAAGCGCGTAGAAATGATCGTACATAATAATTCATATCATTGCTACGACATAAAAGTACAAACAGCATTTGAAAGCGGACGCCGCATATTACGTCTACGGTTTATATTAAAGTCAGAAAAGACTTTCCTTATAAAGAAAGGGCTTTGCTTATTATGTATGAGCGTTCAGCAGTGTCGCACGGCCGTGTGTGACTGCACACACGCGTGTCGTGTTTTCATTCAGCCTTTACTGCTGTATCAATTTGTGGCTTTTTCACCCTTTGATACCGCCGCTTTAATAATTATAATACGACATAAAGTTAGATAATCGGTTCTGTTGGAAACGAGTGGGAACGAATCAGTTACGATTCGCTGCTCTATTTTTTTGATACATTAACGGTCTGTGAATTCCTATAGGTAATTTATGTTATTGGAATTTGTAAAGAGGTTCATTTAAAATTTCTTGATCGGTGAAAGTATTGACTCAGATAGTATTGATTTTACTTTAAATTCACACCCTATAAGAATGTAAAAAAAGACGGGTTGCACTCCGGGAGTACCAGCAGAAGTGAAAACTTGATTATTAACGTTGAGCATATTTGATATTTTGGAATGGTATCCGTCTTACGCTTTTTCAATCAGGTCACGTGTCCTGACGCGAGTTTAAGATTTTATACCCATTACAGAAAAAATGCTCAACGCCGCTAAAGAAATATTCACTTCAATAAAATACTTCATAAATAGACCTAATATTCTAATTCATTTCTCCTATTAAATATTCTATTACGCTCCGACTTGATGCTTCCATCGTATCATATATTTTATTCATAATACAGAAAATCCGTTACAGTTGTGAAAATTGATTTAAATAATTACTCAGTCTCATCATGAATTTTTAGTACTTTCAAGATACAGTACGAATGTTAAATTATATCATCGGAATACATTGTACGCGGCTATTTGCTAATTGAAAGCTATCCCCGGCCACATTATGCCCAACCCACACTTACGTAGTCAATACAGATATAGCAATGTCATACACGTGTCGACAAATATGCTCAAAGTATGGAATTATCATTGTTGGCAACTCCACGTGCCAGCGTGTTTATGCGTATACAAATTAACACCCTGAAATGCTTTGCTTATATTTGAAATATAAATGGACTGTTTTATTGTTGAGAAATAAAAGTACGGAGTTTTTCCTTGTTTTGTTATGAATATATGTATTTATTTAGACTACGTGAACCATGCGACTCTGTCTGTCCTCTAAAGGAATATTATTTCCCGCTTTTGCAAAATTTTTCATTGCTTCTTCGCTCATGTCGGTCGCAAAGACATGTTATATGTATAGCTTACTAGCTTTCCGCCTGCGGCTTCGCCCGCGTGGTCACAGGAAATTCCCATCGGAATGAGATGTTTCACCGCGGTAAAAAGAACTCTATCTCGCTCCTTTGCGACATGAAAGAAGACCTATCGTATTAATAATAATTAGTTAGCATAAGGTGAAATAAGACTTGACTTAATTGTGTAATAGGTATAGGTATATATAACCCGCTGAATATGAACGACTTAATACATAATATACTAAATAACATACCTTGGTAACTCTAAATTCTACTGCATTTACAGTTTATAATAATATTGTAACGCTGCATATTGTTCTGTTATTTGAATAAATTGTTATATTATTTAATTGTATATTCACTAAAATCTACTGAAGAAATTTAAATTTCTCGTCGTCGTCATCCCCAAGGTACAAGATGCCCTAGAAATTACGTTAAGCATGAAATTTTAACGTTTTGCCGTCATTTGTACACAAGATATTTTGCGGTTAATTTCTTTCATGCTGCTTTATCAAATAAAAATCTGTTATTTATCAGGTGTGTTGCTAACATTATAATAATAACATTTACTGGCACAAAATATTTAATATTCTCTTATTACACAGTGTAATATAATATTTAGTTTAAATATTAATGTAAATATATGACATATTTCTCTGCTAAATTATTTGCTATTTTCGTAACGGCTCATGTCCGAAAATGCTACAATCAAAAATCACCTAAACTACAAAACTAAACACAAAAATAGATCACGCTAAAGGCGGATTACTTAATAACAAGTAAATAAGCAACACCGTTATACACGCATAAGTAGAATAGCCCATCTCCCGTGAATGATGCCGAGTGTGTTCCGAGCTATGTTGTTAAAACTCAAGCGGTGTTGAGTCGCGCGCGCTAATTGTGCTCCAGCGTCGAGTATCCCCCCTCTTCACCCCTACCCTAGGGCTACCAATCTTTATAAAGAATCCATCCAGTTTCAAGTGACAGAAATACCTGCTATAACAAACGTAACATACATTTTTTATAACGACGGCTAACAATAGTTTTAGATACAATTGGCAATGTTGGAAAATTTACTAGCACGATAACTTTATATTAAAACTCGACTTTACATATGTGTAACTCTGTTACACGAGGCTACATTTCTGCAGACGTAACAAGATAACTTTATTTAAAACATTCGCCCGGCAACCCTACGCTCGCCTAGTTCTCTTCAGTTCTCGTTTCGGCGGCTCATTGTACCTGGAAAAAAACTTTGTCGAGTTGTTGACATTGAGCTCATGTACGTACGGTTAAAAAGAGAAGTGTGTCTTTTAATTTTGTTTCCTTGTTTTTGTTGTCACCTCGTTAGCTGTGTTGATGCGGACGTACGATCCTCCAGCGATGTAATGCCTTTATACGCTGTACTAAGCATTGTAGCTCTGGCTTACTTAACCTCCATTTCGAGTCATATAAATGAAATGAATGTACTTTTGCAAGGAAAAAAGCACACGTGCGAGTGAATCGCATAAATAACCATTAGTGAATATGCTATGAACCTTTATGAAAGGTATTAAGTATAAAAGATTAGACATAGCAGTGCATTTGATATAATTCTATAACATATTATTGACATCATATAGTAGAACATTAATATTCCAAAGTACTGTTAACGTTCTAATTGTTCCGTTAACGAAAACCGCAACACACAACAGCAACTAAAAACTCATTCATTGCCTTTTTCAAACCGTTTAAAACAAGCCACTAAACCATTAATTACCGATTCGCAATTACATTTACACAATTGGGATCCAAACAAAAAGTAGCGAAAGCAAAACTAATAAACGTCGGACAAGTATTGGTAGTATAATCGCAGCTGCACAAAATGGCGACAAAACCAAGCCAGGATCTGAACCACAACAACGGTGCCGAAGTTTAATTCAATCGCAGTGGCTCACTGTTGTGTAGGGCTGCCTCAGTGTGTATAACATGCGGGGACGCGGCTCTAGGGCCGCCACTGATGCTAACTTTAAGCAGCTTCAACTCGATATTGGGATTACTGCGTATCGGCTATCGCATTGCTGAATTTGTAAGCCGTTAGGCGTTATGTAATCAAAAGTTTAAAGCCTTTATCGTAGCTCTTTCTTCTGCTTCAAGAGTTGTGCAAAAAGAAATTAATAATAATCTGATTATGTTGCAATTTAAAACAGTTTTTTTTTTATAATTTGTGTTCACGCATTTCTTGTCGATTAAATTTCAAAAATGTTTGCGCTTTCGTTTTCTTTCCAATTACCTTTTAATTTACTAAGGCAACATTTTGCATGCGTCTTTGCAAGTGTAGTAAATTTGGAGTTGTGGTAACCCTACGCTAGGCGGTGTTAATTACTACTTGTGCGGCAGACCACACATCGCGAACTTTAGCGACGCCACGTAAGTTTCGCCACATATTTATCTTTTAATACTGTTATATACAGAGTATATATTTGTGAATCCAAATGTTATTTAAGTAATCATTTAGTTGCGTAATTGACGATCAGACGGCTAGACGGTTGCGTCATTAAACATGGGTACATAAATTGTAATTTATACACAGACGGAGTAATCCAAGGTATTCAAGTTTTATCGTAGATGATAATCCACCGCCTGAAATTGTAATCAAGCATTCACTACGCTACATTTCGTAGCACGCGTAGTCGCCCGTAGCGATCGTAGCGGGTTGAACGTAGACAGCGCTAAATATATAATCGAAATGTAATAACATGAATTCTTGCTATAATTCAATATACCGTAAGCGTGTTCGCGATTTCAATTTAAATGTTCCCGACGTATTCCACATGCCTGCGTTAGATACCTCAAACATTCCGGCTGCTTGTTAGGAGCCACCGTACCCCGGGCGACCCGGGAACGCCTGTCCTGCTTTTCTCATGTAAATTTCCAAGATTTCCTTTCAAAACTTGATATAAGTTGAACGAGAGCGGCGCGTTGTGATTGCGTAAGATCCGGTGTAAGTGTTGTTTAACTCTTTTGATTTCCGCTCAGTGTGTGTGCTTTCGGATATGAGAATATTTACATGTAACTTGGGCATACACTATACATTTAAAGTTGTAGTTTTCAATTACCATCTTTGAGGTAGGATTTCTCCAATTTACTAAGTAAAGTTGTACGATCAATAATAATTCATCAATATAACATATGTACACATAAAATATAGAGATAGATAATTTACCCCATACTTCATCTTGAACTTGCGCCGCTAATGTACGTGTCCGTTTAAAAATTTACCCAATATCGTTTTGTTGGAACGATTTTTAGAAATTGGATGGCACTTTATAAAATAAGCTTGTATGCAATCGATATCGGTGGGGCGTGGGTCCATCGACATAAATTCGCATTAGTGCCAGCTCTGGTCGACTTTACGGCGTTTCCGACTCCTTACTGCTCGTTCCAGCCTCAAAATGTTTGTTCTGCATATTAAATATTTACTACTTTTGTATTGACGTTATATATTTTCCAATTACCTGCTTGGAATATCCTTATTCAGTTTTCTGGTAACGGAAAATTTCCGTTCTGTTATTTGAACTAGGTATATTTAAATTGACGTTAGCGATATGCTAAAGCTTGATGGTGAATAACTAATTTTATTATGCTTTATTCGAGAGTTTCTGTATGTCTCTTAATTGTACTTGACTATCAGATTATTTTCCTATTTAATTAAATTAACCAACACAGTATTATATTGCTAACTTATTAAGAACACAAAGAACTGTGTCAAGTTATTGTTCCGCATTCATTACATTATACTCAGTATTATGCTTTAAGATATTATTATGAAGATTCATAACAAAGGTGACTTTAAATTTAGTCTAAATTGGAAAATATACTCTACCAAGATGAAATTATTAAGGAAGGGAGAAAGTCTTTAAGTTAATTTTGCCTTCAAGGCAAACTCCTAAGTGGAGACGACATCTTAAAGGTGCCGTAAAGTTTCTACAAAATTCATCGAGAATTGTCACGTTGTCCAAATACTTGAGGTTGGATATTTCAATTAAGATGGATTCATTGTAATGGATTTGATTTTCGCTTTACCCTTTCTGTTAGTGTACTTTGATCGTTTATTTATTGAGGTATATGCATATTGTTGAATACCCATTGCATTCGAATAGAATAGCGTATGGGTTAATAGCTTGGAATAACATATATCTGGATCCGAGGAAGTACAAAGACAATACATATATAGTTTCTGTTAGTAATTCATGTATATATTTAGCCCTAAATGCAATTAGGTCTTATCTAATTCGCAAAACATGAACTGTTTAACAGTCAGCAGATAACCGAATCCATTATCGAACTATCTAATCAATGTAAGAGCTAATAAATATGAGGCGGCGTCTGTCAGTTCGAAATTAAGTGAGTTTGTTGAGTGTAAACAGGGATAATCCTTGGCTTGGCTATGATTAGCATATCGCGGCAGTCGTGGGGCATCTGCAATTTAAATCAGGGACTTGTTGGGACGGGCCCGCAGCCCACTCCTTGACCGCGTTTCGAGATTTGCCACGATTAGATGATTTCGACTTCGATTTTCCGCTTGTTCGAATTGATTGTGCTCGATAACGAATTCCATTTCGAATATTGAAATGGTGTTTTTTATGTATAGGTTGTAAATAGGTATATCTATAGTTTTTTTGGTGCATATTAGCTTAAAGTAAATCAACAAGCTTAGATAATAAACAAAATCTATTGTGTTTATTATTGCAAATTGTAATACAATCAAAACTTTATCGCTTTAGCTTTCGTAGGAAAGCATTCACGCGTGAACATTATTGAGATAGTCCAGATTCGATTGTGTAGACTAGTAATTGGAAAGTGTCTCGATGTGACAGAGTACAGAATGATTACTTACTTGTGAAGACAACCGATGTCCCTGGACACAGATGTGAAATGCATCTGCTCTATAGGAATCCATTTCACAAACGAGACGTTAGTTTTGATAGTCGACAACAATAAATTTAATTAATAATTATTATTTTAATAATTATTTTTAATTCAATAACACACAATTAGGAACTTTCTTTGGTGTAACACACAAATGTAGTTACAGAACCAACATCTACACAAACACAGTGTAGTGGTGAAAAATAGCCGCAAATGTAGACGTCCAGTGAGGAATTCCCTTTCCTCTCTTGCCCGGGAATAAAGAATTTAATCGTCCTCCCGGGGCCGTTATTTATGGCTATTTTCCTTCATTCTCCGCCAATTATTTATATACCGACATTTTCACTATACAGCTCACCTTTATTACATTCGATGGTTACTTATTCCGCAACAAGTTTTAACTATTATGGCATCGTAAAAACAAAATTTAACTCTTAATACGGGTATAAATTCAATTTCAGTTAAAAGTTTTGCGGTATCGCTGAAAAGTAAAGGCTTTAACGGAAACAAAATGCTCTGAATTTCGTCCGCACGCGACAGTATTGATTTCCACAAACAAAACCAAACCCTGATATTTGCTTACTTTCAATTGTTTTCTTCGTTCAACGTTCAACCATTTTAACGGTTTAGTGGGTTCCCTCAGAGGCAGCTCATTGAGTCGTCGTAGACATCTTTTATTTGTCAATATTTTCTTTTATATTTGTGTTTCATATTTTGTTATTATCGTACAATTTCTTAGGAACAAGTTTTGACAGTGAAATAACATCTGCGTTCTTTTATCCATTCCGTTATTACATTGATGTAGATATACGAGTAGCTGGACTTTGAAGGGATCCGATTCGATAATCAGTTGAAGTGTTTTATATTCTGTATCATTTGTTTGTATTCACAGATGAGTCCACGCTAGTACGTTTTCCACGAACTTTACTTAGATACACATTTAGAGCATTACATAAACCGTAGTATACGTTTAGCTGCACTGCACGACAAACTCTAAGCTCGTTACACATAACAAATAATATGTCATTTAATAAAGCACTGAGGAGCTGTCAGGTAGATTCCAACGGTAAATTCAATTGAGGTTGGCGAATCTAAACCGTACAGGAAGTTGGTCCAATCGCACTCACCTGCAGCTGAATTTGAATTTCAAATAGGACGAGACAAATCTGCTTCGTCGCCACCCCAATGTTTATCGTCCAATAGTTTTCGCGAGCTAGTCTCGTAAACTTGCGTTGCAATTATTGTTAAGCTTCTTTTTTTTGTCTCTAGTAAATGGTTTTTTTTTTTTTTTTTTGAAAAGGCACCCGTCATCACAGGGTGTTCGCGCCACCTCTGGATTATAGTCCAGAGACTCTAGTAAATGGGTTCGTTAATATGACGCGGTTTATGTTTCCGTTTAAAAATGTATGCGATGTTTTTGTCATCTTCAAGTATAAGTATTTTAATGGATTTTTTACAATGTTTTCTTTTTAATTAAGAAAGGGAAAGCATTGCTTTTTTGCTAAAATACATTTCGTACCATATATTCATTACCTTATAAAAGCGTCCCACTTGCTCATTACCATCTTATTTACAAAACAAGAGTATTAACTGAAAACAAAACCTTATCGAGCGAATTCTAAACATCACGATGGAATAATACTCGAACGTTTTGACGTAATCGGTATTATTGATATCATAACAATCATTTTGATAATAGCCGGCTTTGTTGTTGAAGAGAACAAGATCGATTAATTATCCATTGAACACAATTTGGGCGGATCGGAGGCTGTGATGTAATCTACCCGACTAGTACTCGTATTAAATATATACAAACGAATAGGGTGGTTATTATTGTATCGTTCATTTTAATACTTTTATTGTTTAGCATGCGTAGGTGATGCTCTATTTATTTACAAAGGCTTATTTATTATGATAGTATTTTTAACACTGACTTATTTATGGTTCAAGTGCTAAATATAGAACTTTTATAAGTACAATAATATAAACAACACTCACTCGTAATTAAAAAATCTGTTAATATTTATAAAGCAAACATTTTAGAGACCCCAATTCCAGAAATCTCTCAATCCAATCTTATTCAACTCTTTTTAAGCTCTCATAAAAAGATTCCACTAGATAAGACGTTTTTCATCAATAAATCTCTAATAAAAAGTTCAGGAATATTAATGTATGGTAAAAGGAAGCAGCTCGGAGATTAATTGTTTTCTTTTAGCTGTCCCTAACTTTGTAGTTAAGACGCTCATGCGGTGTTTCGCTGTGATAAAGATGCAAAGACTTGTTATCTTCCAAACTTTTTATTTCTTGTAAGAAACTCCCGTACCCTTCTTAATAGAAATTAAATTGTTCTTCCGCTTTTACGTATTTTTCCCTACATTAGCCATTTTATTTTTGTTTATGTATATATTAATGATTTCTTTTAGAAGATACTTTTATCTTTTTACAAGTTTTATTACTCTGAAAGCATCAGAAAAATAACATAATTTCCGATAGGAAGAAGGTTAAAGAGGACTTGTTGATATATTTAATGGAAATACCAGTATTAAGCCAATTTATCCATATATTTTACTGAAAAATGCAAAATTTACTACGTAAAAACATTTGCTACCAATGTTAAAACTCTAAACAAAAGTGTAGTATATATTGTGACTAGTTTGTTTACAAACGCGTTAAGGGACGATCTACGACTCCCAATTTTATTGGCATTGTTACAAATTGAACCCAAATACAGAGCACGTACCGCTAATTCCAGCAATGTGACTTTTTCCTACTTTTTTACCCCTCTAACTTGTTTTTCGGGATATTTATATTCGGCAAGTTCCCCTGAACTGTCGGCGACGAAATATCCTTTTAATGGCCGCCAGAGTGTCGGGTCTTCTGCAATTTAGATTAGTCCTTTAATTAAATTAACATTATGATCCCTATCTTTGTGGAGCAGGTGGGCGACGATATTGCCCCATTAGAACTCTTTCCACCCTTTCGCTTTCAAGATTTTAAGTGTAATGTGCGCGTACAATCTTAAGTGACGTTCTAAAGAATTGTTTTCGTAATTTTACGGCGCGTAGTTATACAATCGTCGCTGCGCGTAGTAAGAACAAGGTTGGTTTGAGAATGTTAAATAGAACTGTTAAAAGTATAATGAATGCAAAGAAAAGTAGAGCAATCGAGTTTGATTAATGATCAGCTACTTTCTTTAAGCACCAGTGATTTCAATTACCACCAACGCTGCGGTAACTCTTCGGACAAATTTAACTCTCGTTTCTTTTCCAATCTGTTTGCGTTCGGTTCTGTCTATTTTTTAGGAGCTACGAGTATTGCAGCGCAGGTCGAGCGAAAAATTAGAAATATCTCTATTGGAGGCGATCGAGAACGTCAATCCGACAGCTCCCAACGATTGTTCAACATTGCTACTTTACTTGTGAAATACGATACTTTCTCGGAAAATTGTCTCGGTTTATTTTGTGTGAATCGAAAGTTCTTTTTATAAATTGATAAAACAACATTTATTCTAGCATACGATATGTTTTATTTGCCTTGAATAGAATGTTTCAATACGTAGATAAGTTACAACTTGACAGCTAAATTTAATATTATACAACCTAAAGTTCCCATCTTATTTATTCCATAATTGATTGACGATATCGAAATGATATTTTATATTGTTATTCAGATACATTCAAATAGTTTTTCGTATTCTTGGATAGCTTGTTATCCGTCGATACTTGTGAGGAATCTATTTTGGAGTATTGTATTGACATTTGCCTTTGTCATTGATACTCGAAGAAAAATTGCCATCCTGAAGTTTCATCACTTTTATCTAGTTATGAACACGAAACATGAACAAAATGTGCCCGTTGTTGAACTCGTGCTACTCCACTTAGGTATACAATTTGATAAGAAATTTACTTTTATAGACATGTAATATACTGTTCTATTAGTAATTGTAATTTGGAGAAAAAACCGAAATGTAAATTAAAATTATTACTGAACGCAAGCAAAAACAGGAACAGCTTATGGAATTCTTATTGCATGACGCATTATTCCTTGCCAAATAAAACTTCGGTACATGTGCGAAACATACATATGGTACATTTTATCTAAACAAATTATGTCATACCTACCTAATTTGTTGTAATTCTTTCTTAAAATAACTTAATCATATCTATATATCGTATTCTTTTAATCAAAAGATACTCTTATAATTATTCAATAAATAATTTCAGTAGTAGACTGGGGTAGAAAGAAGCCTTTAAAAATAATGAAAAGATAAAAAAAATCGCAGTCGGATGAAACCCATTAGAAAAGGAGGGGAATATGATAAAAATGTAAGGAAAAATAAATTACGGTCAATCCGAGTTCGGGAAGCGGGAGGGGGGAGCTTTTAAGAGAAAAAAATGGTTTCTCTCGATTTCCGACAAAACTACAAGTCCTATAGAAAAAAGTTCAATGGCAAAGTTGTAGGTAATTAAAAGTTCTACAACTTTTGTATTCACAATTTTTTCACATAACCTCAAAATTTAGGTGAAAAATTCAAAAAACCAAGTTTTTGGTCTTTTATTTTTATCTACTTCAAAATTTATTTTTTTTCTACGAAATTTGGTGGAAACTTACTTTATTATGTCCCAAATACACTGCAATTTATTTGATTGAAAATATTTATTTTTTCGCCTTATTTTGAATTAATACCAAAAAAACAACCTAATTTTCAATCGAAAAGTCACCCGTCAAAATATCAGCTTTTTTCAAAAACTTGGGGTGGCTTTTATTCATTGAAATCTCTACTTTCATATGGTGTAAAAAAAATAAACACCACCATAGTAAATGTTCTCAGGAAATTTTAAAAATTCAAATAAGGCGAAAAAATAAATATTTTCAATCAAATAAATTACAGTGTATTTGGGACATAATAAAGTAAGTTTCCACCAAATTTCGTTGAAAAAAAAATAAATTTTGAAGTAGATAAAAATAAAAGACCAAAAACTTGGTTTTTTTTAATTTTTCACCTAAATTTTTAGGTTATGTGAAAAAATTGTGAATACAAAAGTTGTAGAACTTTTAATTACCTACAACTTTGCCATTGAACTTTTTTCTATAGGATTTGTAGTTTTGTCGGAAATCGAGAGAAACCATTTTTTTCTCTTAAAAGCTCCCCCCTCCCGCTTCCCGAACTCGGATTGACCGTAATTTATTTTTCCTTACATTTTTATCATATTCCCCTCCTTTTCTAATGGGTTTCATCCGACTGCGATTTTTTTTTGTTTCAAAAATTATCTACTCTAGTCTATAGGTAAATTTTATGAAATTAGGTACGGAGGTTAGGTATTTCACAGATAACAACAATAATACCGAAAAGCGTTTCGTTTACATTTATCAACGCAATTTAATAAGGTCGAGTCATAATTGCTTAATTAAATGAACAAACGACAAACTAATATGCCAGTGTAGCATGATGGGCAATACCGCTGAAGCAGCGACGTCTTATTGACCAGTCGGCGGACAGTTAATTTCAATTTCCTTTGTCTCGCGGTGCTGAATGCGAAGGCTTTTTCATTACAGCCCTTTTGCACGTGGAAATGATACCCGACAATAGGGTCACGACAGGCCCGACTCAATTTGATTAACTTTCTGTTCGTCGCGAAATGCCGTTTTCAATTATTTGTGTTTTCCGAACGAATGAGGTCATTTTGTTAAGCAGAATGCGAATATTGATTGGATGGCTTTCTGTGTTGACTTTACCTGTTACCGATATTGTGTTGGTAACGGGGTTTACCTTTCGTGTTATACAATTTTGAGCTGCTTTTACGAGATACCTTTTTCAATTACTTGCCGGAAATATAATGATAAATTCAAATGATGAGCTAGATTTTTAATATTATTATATTTAATATTATGTCCTTAATAGTATGTTTATAACAGTTGTCCCTTCTAATTTATTATCTATATTAATAGCCAATTCACCGCATGTTAAATAGATGACATTTTCACTCGAAAAGATGTGTACACACGGACGTATGATAAATTCGATGTGCAGTGCCCCGAGTCGTTCCGCTCCACTCGGCCCGCTGCAAGCCGGCGCGATCGATCGTGTGCGTGCACCTTTATTCTTTTTATTTACATTTATTTTCAGCGCGTTATTGAATGTCGCTAGATGATAAAATAGAATATGTTTTATTCAGTAGCACTGTAATAAACGTTGCGAAACGCGGCGCCATGTTGTTTTTAACTAAATGTCACGTTGGCATTTTTCATTTTTGAGTATACCTTCTCTAGTTTTATTAGAGTTAGGGCCGATTTTTCAATGCTTGGATAAAACTTATCCGTCCAATAAAGTATTACACTATAATATTAAAATATCACGTAAACTGTCAAATACGGGCAATAAGAATACGTTTTTAAAATGGTAGTTTTATACATTATTCGACGAATAAGTTTTATCCAAGCATTGAAAAATCGGCCCTTAGTAGAATAGGTTACAGATGGTTTCCGAAACCTTCTTAATAATAAAGCAGTCAATTCTTGCAATCCAATTAAGGGCTTTTCCAAAAGAATTATTTTAACCACGTAGATTCCAACGTAGATGTTCTCTCTTTTACAACTTCAATATCTATGTCAATAAACATGTTTTATTTATAGCTGAAAGTAAACAGCTAGACGCAATATTTTTACGGCTCTTGTATTGCGAGCGTTATATAAAACGCGTACTTTTCACCGCATTAATGTCAACCGTAGACGTTATCTATTCCCAAAACGGATCAAATATTCGTTTCCTTCCTTCAAACTCGCTTCACCGTAAAATTGAGATAAGCATTTTACTCGAGAAATAAAATAAATTTCATCTCTATTTTATTTTATATTTACAACTGTAAGATGAATTAGAAGTAATTGTTGTATTTATCTTTTGCTACGAAATATGAAATAACTTTTACATCAATAATTATTATACATATTTTAAAACATGCATGACTATATTTGTGTAGTGTGTATACTTACTATACATATCCCCGACCGCAAAGTAAAGAATATATTCATTTAAGAATAAAATATAATAGAAACTAAACAATTTATACACCAACGCTGGAAGTTGAACGTATAATATTTAGTTAAATCGTTGAATTTCATGAGCTAGAAACATTGTGCAACATGATAATAAGTTTCCCAGACAAAACCCTAGTGTTGGTTCTAGAAATTTTTCTTCTCGGCGCGAGTATGAAACATAACTCAATAGTGAGGGGATTCGAGCGCACCGGAGTGTAAAATGGTCGACATGGAGGGCGCATTTTCAGACTGACCGGCCGCCAGTGCTTCTCTGTGATTTATAATAGAATGTACGAGTGTTTGACGGCGCCAAGTGTTTTCAATGCTTAACTGTTGGATTACAGTTGACACACGGAGTGGTCATTATGCTGTGGGCTTTGGGAATTGGAGCGCTTTGTGATTGTGGCCTTCAATCGTGCTGGATTATAAAAGGATTTGGGATGTTTGGGTTTATAGATAGTATTATGGCCTCTTTGATATTTAATAATATGAAATAGTTCAGTGACCTCATTCAGCGAACTATATTTTACAGTACCTATAACAAAAATTTACTAATAGGTAGATAGTATTATTTAAATTATTATTTAAATGTTAAATGTGCAAAACTTATGGAGATCAGATGTTTATGAAAAATAATATACGAAATTACCTCGCTGCATACACAATTCTATTAAACAACGAGCAATAACTGGGGATTTATGCCTGAATCATATAAGCTGTAAATTCTCAAGCCTTGCGCTGTAATATTAAAAATTTCGCAAGTAAAATATCACAATATATCCTCGATACGGGAATCCCCGTTCAGCCGAGTGGAAAATAGCCGACATAAAGGTCCAACATTCTGCTGCTGACCGGACACGGAAACGATAAAATATATACGAGAGGCCACCCTTGCCGCCGAGTGCTATAACCTCAACAAAATATGTTTTTAAAAATGCCTCTCAAAGCACACTTATTATCGGTTTTCGGTTTTCGGTTATGGTTACACTCGTATCTTTATTATTTTTTTCGCTGTTCGGATTTTTCCATTTACACGTCAGATTTAACCCTCATTCAAGTAGGTGTATCATACTCTTACCTACATGTAGAAATTAATATCGCTCATGTCATTGTCGATAATATAGGTAGGTACCATCGTAGTTATAACAACAACAATTTCACTAATAAAGATTAAGATCAAAGGTGGCTTTCATCGTTAAAACTGATTTTTTAAGTGGAAGAAACGTATAAAAAGTCAGACGCATAAATAAGGTGCACAACAAGATGGCGCCTACCCGCGGCCGGTGCTACCAGCAATTAATCTCCATTTCCCGCACGCGCCAAATCGCGCCACCATTACGAGCGCTGTTTTATTTCATTAAATGGACCCGCCGAATTAATGCATTGAAACGTTTACAAAGTGGAAAGAGGAAAATAGACCGCCTCTATAAGATCGCGCGCTTTTGTGTGCGAAATGACAAGCGGTGGATAATTAATTACAATTATTAATTTTTAGCCTGCGTTAATGAATATTGTTTTGATATTTTTAACACAGGTTTATATGCGATACTGAGGGAAAACTGTAGTAAAATATGTATTAAAATAATCACACTATCGTCTGGGGGCTAAGCCTTCCAGGACAGGAGTATAGGAAAGGACGAGGATCGAGCAGAACGATTAGGCAAAGCCTATTGAAATAAGAGATTTTTTTTTTCAAACAAAGTTATATCAAGTCTGTATCGTTTATTTTAAATAGAACTCCTGTTTTTTGATAAATCGAATAATCTAAGTTCTATAACATAATCTGTGTCCATGAAACCAACAACCTCAATATTTGTAATAAGCCAATTGCCAAAATTAGGGGGTAATTTAATACAATCACAGCGTAGCTTCATACACGGTTAATTGTATGGCTCAAAACTTTATGTAATACAAGGAAAGTGAAAGACAAATGTTTGGTTGCAGGTGCGGACGTTGTTCGTGAGCGGGCTGCCCATGGACGCGAAGCCGAGGGAATTGTATCTGCTGTTTCGGGCATATGAGGTAAGTTTGGAACTCGAAACAATGGCTTGTATGCCGCACGTGCCACGGCACATATTTGCTGCCAGTTAACGCAAATTTTGGCTCATTATACACTCGCTGTAATAAGTTTATGAGCTTATGAGAATTGAACAAGACAATATTTATATGGAGATGGAAATTTTTAAATTCTTAGGTGTTCAGAAATATTTGGTTAATCGTGATAGTCTGTCTAGACAAGACTGTAATTGAAAAAATGTTATGAATTCTGCAGATAAAAATTACCAGTTAGATTAAATTCACAAACGTGTAACGTTTACCTTATGAGATATCGAGTATTGATAAAACTCTACCATGCAAATAGTGGAGCATATTTTATTTAAAATCAGGTACATATTCTTGCACAAAAATATGAAGAGGGCTTTCTCGTCACCCGTCACGCGACTTCGTAAAGCTCGATTTGGATTACGACGTCGTAAATATCAAATGTCATGCCCCGATACGTAATATTCGGATTGAATCGATTCAGTGTATCGATAAGGGGGATTACTCGATACTCGGCTGGCACGGATAGCACCGCGGCTATCATACTTCCTAAAGTTAATACGAGGGTTGGATAGCGTGTTCATAAAGGTACTTACCTGGCACGACCCGGTACCATTTTTGATCGGCTAAATGTATTTCGTCGGAACCGAATTTCACTAAATCATGCTTAGACATAACTATCGTGATGTGGAAATATCGATTTATATATTAGGACAGTCAGGTCAATGTTCTAATTCATTTGTATTGTTTTGCAGGGATACGAAGGTTCTCTCTTAAAGGTTACGAGCAAAAATGGAAAGACAGCATCGGTGAGTTAATTAATCAAATCTTTGTTTTGTATAATGAATTAATTTTATGGATGAACTATTTCAATTAAAACAGATATCAATCTATATACAATATTCTAAAAAAAAAATAGTCTCTTGCCAATTCTTATTCAATATAAGTATTTAATTTAGTTAGATAAATATATATTGACTAAAGGATTTCTTACAGCCCGTGGGTTTCGTGACGTTCCACACTCGTGCTGGAGCCGAGGCTGCTAAACAAGACCTTCAGGTTGGTTCCGATACATTTTACATTTATGCAAATTACTATATAAAATAACTAAGCTATATTCATCCTTTATATAGGTGATCTTAAACTAAAACGATATGATGGAATACATTCAAATAAACAGCAACACTAGTTACAGAAAGAGTACAACTCTCCATATAGATAGCAATTAACACATAGTGTGAGAGTGTCACGTACAAAAAGTTTGCCTAAAACGAATCGCTTAAAACACAAACAAAGTCACAACAAAATCTCTGCATAGATCGAGATAGAAACACCAGAGCGATTACGCTATTTGTAAATACTAAAACGAAACAGCACGGTGTTACTAAAACCTCTTCTCATCACATGCCTCAACACAGCCAATACGCACTATAGTTAATATTCTCATCGTAGACTTGAAATTACATTTTCCCGTCTCCGAGTAACGGCATCGTAAGTTTAATATGCTAAATCCATGCACACGTCGAATTGCCAACGTCGAGTCATCGAGTCAGGGTCACTAAGCCTGACTCCGGAGTGTGATCGATTAAGCGGTGTATATACGCAACTGCATGTCACTGTTTGACAGGGTTTGATGTCCCACCCCGAGCACTGTGTTCGGCACAAAAGCAGGCGCAGGCGCGAAAATCTAAATTACAAAATTACTACGTCAGTTGCATTTGGATTCGATGTTCCCCTTCCAGATTGTGGAACAATTACGTAGAACATACCGAGAGTACTCGTTCATGAAACAATCAGTTATTCTAGAGTAGTCCCTTTATATCCCAACACGCGACTTTCACTGCCTCCCCTGTGGATACCGTCCACTCGGGCAAGCGGCATACGAACGTTCCATCGTCATTATATCGGAGCGCCGCACCGCTCGCGGCTGTTCACAGCAGGGCGTCCGGTTCGACCCCGACATGCCGCAAACGATTCGGCTGGAGTTCGCTAAAAGCAACACGAAGGTCAGCAAGCCGAAGCCGGCCGTTGCCACAGCCGCGCCAGCTGCACACCCCGCATTGATGCACCCACTCACTGGACGTAAGTACCGCCGTATGCACACACCGCCCCGCGTTCGCTCGATCGTCTACTACCCTAGCACCAAGAATCTAACTACTCTTTGCATAACATCACGAATAAGCATTATACAATTTATACAAATATGTACAGCAATTTGAAAACAAATTATTCTGTTTTTACATTATTATAATTTATGAAACTTTCTTGGTACTATTGTGTCAGGTTAGGAAATGGGAAAACAAAAACTTTACCCGTCTTCCTTCACTACCACTCTTCCCTAACATTTCGTGCACCTAAAGCCATGTTTCTGAATATATTTTCCCTTCTATCAAGTTTTTGTTTTTCCGTTAATCGTAAATGCATCGTTAATACTACATGTAATTTAAATGTTACATGACAAAGAATACAATGACGAAATATCGTGTCGAGCGAACGCAAGTTTGGGCAAGTATCTGTAATCGCTTACACGTACCACGCAAAGCCTGGCTCCGCGAAGCTATTACCTATCAGTCGATCTGTCGGGTTCTTTACTGCTATATACTATAAACTTTCTGAACACATGTTTTCATGATTAGTCACGTTCAGGTTAGAATGGGAAAATGGGGGAATATTTATCTAACATAATGAAAACATGTCAATGATTTTGTAAATATGCCTGAATTTCTTACTGGATCTTACGTGAGGGTTTCGGTGGTAACATTTTTCCATGTGTGCAGACTTAGCCAGCCCATTCTTTCCGGGTGGCGGAGCTGAACTGTGGCATCACCCTCTGGCCTACGGAGGGGAGCTGCCGACGCTGTCGCACGGGTTGGTCCATCCCGCCATCCACCCACAGATGGCGCCCGTGCGTTCCTACCTCTGACTAGCTGCCGCCGATAGGCCACACCACGTGAGTATTTCATGTTAAACAAACTTGTCAATTTTAAATTGAAATAAAAAATCAAAATATTTACGAAAAAGTTTTTGAAAGGTGAAAATCATGAGTTAATTAACACATAATCTTAGACGTATTATTAAAATGAAATTTCAAATTTCGTATAAATACTATAAAAATAATCACAAAACGTTATCCCATCCATCGACACAACATCGTCTATTTTAAAATGATATATCATGCTGGTTAGGATTGTCTAGCGAATGTTGATGGATGGCGTAGCACTTAGCAACGTCCTCAAATTTTTCTTAACTTTAAATGTTTCAAAGGACGAAAAAATTAATTTTCATATACCTGTTTATGAAGCGCTATGAATGTGCATGTTGGATTTACCAATAATACTTTTAGTTGTACATTTATAAACGCAAACTGTAGCGCACTGAATCCAAGGAAATTGCCAGAATTCTGTATGATTAAGTTAAATGGCGGTTATACTATACATTGATTGAACAACCTCTAACTATTATGTGATAACACAAAGCCTTTTTTCAAAGAGTTTTTATAAAAAAAAATGTAATATATAGATTATACATTTTTTATATTATATAGTAGATTTCATTTGAAAATACAGTTTAAAACCTACTTATTATACCAGGTGAAAGGTAAGACGTTAGACGAATTTAGACAGGAGCTTCTACTCATGAAACTGAACAACTTTTGTTCTAAAACTTTGCTGAATTCTTAAAAAAAAATTGGACTTTATAAGGAAACTTCGCTTCGCCAAATTTTTTTCTACGAATTCAGCAAAGTTGTAGAACAAATGTTGTTCAGTTTCATGAGAAGAAGCTGCAGTCAAAATGCGTCTGACGTCTTACCAGTCACCCTGTATACCTACTGGCACTCATCTATACAATCGTATCTGTGCAGACCCCTCTGACGCTGGGCGCGTGCGTGCTGCCGGCGCCCGCGCTGGGCTCGCCCGGCGCCGCGGTGGGCGCGCACCCGCACCCCGCGCACCCGCACACCCCGCACCCGCCCTGCTCCACGCTCTTCGTCGCCAACCTGGGCCAGTTCGTGTCGGAGCACGAGCTCAAGGAGATATTCAGCAGGTACGAACCGTAGCAGATCTATGGAGTCAACTGGAAACGTCCCGCAGATATACTTTTTGTTTTCAATAGTTAGAAAATTGTTCTAAATTGTAAAATATTTAATGATTGGAGGTAAGGTTTATTTCCGAAATAGTGAGTCTATAGGGTATTTTGGAAAGTATTAATTTATAGATGCTATATTTATTTTATCAGAATCGATTATATTGTATATAAAAAGTGGTACATATTATTTATTATAAAAATTTCCAGTTGATATCCACCTTATCCACGAAGTCTGCATGACCACACGGCATATATAAAAAATTATAATTATGCAATATAAGAATAATTTTATTAACGTATGATGTGTCTTTCACAGTGCATGTTGCACCAAGTATCACGAGATTCCAGTATTGGACTCAAATAATTATCTCGATCATCTCGCACAAACATGAAGAATGACCAAGTAAATATTCTTAGTTTGCGCGAGATATAAGCCTGCACCCGTATCACCTCTAGCATGACATCAACATTATATGTACACGTTACATAGCTGATAGCACCGATGATCACATTACTATACTGACCGCATTGCACTGTCACGACAAACAATTATTCCAAATTTATTTTTGATCAGTCGATATCAAATTAGTCCGCTTCAGATATGATTTAAATTTATTTTGCAACGTATTAACTATACACATTCGTAACGGCCTATACTAGTTTACAAGCGCGCTTTGTCCCGTCATTTAATTCGGCTTCATATAATCAAATACATATCGGCATCACTGGCCGAGAAGTCACTGGCACAAGAGGCATCCTTAAGACCTCAGTACATAGTCGAACATGCAACACACGAGGCGAGAGGGGATACGAGTGTGGGCACATTATAATGATGGCAGCTGTCCGGGGTTCTCGCGTTTGCGGCTTCTGACCGGTGGAGGTGGTTCTGGCCCGGTGGCCTTCGTCGACTTCGTTAGCGCAAGCGAAGCGGCGGGCGCCATGGCCCGGCTGCAGGGCGCGCTGCTTCTCAGCTCGGAGGGGCCGATACATCTCGAATACGCGAGGCATAAGTTGGCTCACAACGGCTGGATACTCGCACATGAAGTATGCACGCGCACCGTTTGCTAATACGCAGGCGCGGATACGGGCCCGATGCAATCCTCCACCCTTCAAACTTAATTACGCAATATTTCTTCATAAAACCGATCTCCTTGCGCGATATTGAAAATTTACCCCACCTGACGGGAACCCGTATCCGCACCTGCCTCTTCAAATACTACACTGTTTCGTATTGCTACAATCGATTTACATTGTAATTAATCATAATTAAAAATATCCAGTTCTCATAAAAACCGTGTGGTATAAAAATTAACAAAACTCTTTGGACTCCACGTCTCTTTTAAAAGTACGTGATATTTATTCGATCCGAAGTTATAAGGATTCCAAAGTTTATAAAGTATCGTCTCTGAAATAAAATCACTCGCACCGTGCACATAGTTCTAAACTAAACCGCTTCGTATCGAGTACTGTTGAATGCAATTAAATAAAGATTTAGCAAAAGTTTTCGATGTCTAAAGTTTTCTTTTATTAGCAGGGAGCCAAAGGGGGAGAAGAGGTCGAACAGCATTAGTTCGTTCGTGGCTCTCGGCACTTGACAACCAGCTCACTGAGGGACGCGCAATCTTTATCCTCTGAACTATATCCAACCCAGAAACACGGCAATGGAAGATGGAGCTCGCACAAGCAATCTCACATATCCATCGTACTATAACTTACAATAAATCAAGTCCAAACATTCTAAAGTCAAAATCCTAACTGTTCTTCTTTGAAATTGTATTCTTACTCCGTTTCTTTAAATTTGACTCTAGAATTTTGTACTTGAAATAATTAATATGTATGCTACGTGTGCTCGTCTTCTGTATGTTTATGTTTTTCTAGTACCAGCGTCAGAGGGTGGTGTATTATGTTGATACCAAATTTAGCATAAAAGATTTATTTTATTAATTAACATTCCACTTTTATTGTTTACCGTTTGCAATGAAATATTTTAATATATAAAATTATTTTTTTTGATGAACTATGTTTAATGTATAATGTTCTTTTTTGTGTAATATTAGATTTATTTACAACTAACTTATTGTATGGGAATGTTTTGTATGTTTCTAGGCCGAAGTTTCAACTGAGAGGATTTGTTATGATTGTAGAGTAATATCAGAAATAAAACATTTTAGGATATATCTCATTCGAATAAGCTAAAAACCAAAGGTGCCCTTCATAGAAAGATTACGTTTTGTTAAATAAATATTTCAAGTTGAATGATTTTTAATAAAAGTTGTATTTTAATAAATAACGATACTTTTGTTTTAGTCTCGATAATATTAGTATATTTAAATGAATTTCATGACTATTTCAAATTATATTTACCTAATGCTTTTCTTAGTGATTTTTATAATGTTCGAACACTCGTTAAAGCGCTGGCACTTTAGTGTTGGTCTTTCGATCCTTTCTATGTGTAAATGGATATATGCAATAAATGTAAAAGTAATAAGATAGTGACGCCCCTTGGTGCCGCTTACTGTGAAGTGCAATACGATTCTGAACTCTCGAAGCCCGACTTCGGGACCACTTGCATCGTATCATTCTGTTACAAGTTTTAGAACTAGTGAAAACCAAAGAGGAACTCTACTGGTCTCCTTTAGTCGGTCGATCGATCCGGTCGTACTTAACCACTCTACACATTAACATTTATGACCCCTCAATATTTCACTAGCTCTATAACTCAATTCTTGTTTTAAGTACTTATGTCTTGTGCCTTGCAAAACTTTTTCCACGAGTTATGTTCAACCTTTCTTGTGTGTGTCTGTTACCTCTCGTATACGATGCGGTGTTGTCGAGATCAGTTCAGTGTTGCGAGAATTTAGCATTGGCCTTATAAGATTAAATAAATAAATGTAATCGTAATGTTAGACGTAATTAACTGGCGACTCGCCATGCTGAATAGTGAAATGATTATTCTACTTGCATGCTTTGACGAGCTTCTTGGTAATAATCTTATTAAACAAATAGTAGATACTTTTACTGTGTAACCTTTAGGTCAATACTATATTAATTAGGTAAGGGTATTTATTGTAGACGATCAGCATAGTTACATTAATATTTAATAAAGTTATTCATACATAATAATTAAACAATGTAATGAAGTTAAATTACTGGAGTGTTAGGTGTAACTGAAATGAAAAAATTAATATATTTTTATTTTTAGCTAGTTGAGTGTCGCAGGCGAATGGACTCAGTTACCTAAATGTCTAACGCGGTGACGAGAAAGTACATTTCGTTCCGACATAGCAATAAACCAAAAATAAAATCTTAATGTTATATTATAGTTGCCTAGAAACGTATTCTGCTGTAACATGTAAAAATTATATAAAAAAAAGTAAAAAAAAATATATCCCTGCATAGGCTAATTATTAAGGTTTCGGATGTTCTGACAAAATTGACGCGACAATTCGATGTGTACACGTGTCGTGTTGAATTTTCTGTAAGTGAATTCTTATGAAAAAATTCTTAGTCAATATATATAGAAATATTGTCAATTTTTAAAAGAAAACTTAGCAAAATTTTATACGTTGTTTATAGTGATCGATAAATGTGTAACATACCGAACGTCATGGCGTATACACCAAAGATAAGCGATTTACATAACTTTAATACTAACCTCAGAACGAACCAAACATTATTTGTAGGCGCACGTACTGGCGGGAATGAGAGATATAAAATATTCCAATTTCCTACACCGGAGACCTGGGCGGAGGCATGTACCTTATAAGGAAAACCTTTTTTGAATATCACTTATAATGATCTGCGTTTTTCTCTACTAATATATAAATAGTTTATAAATTATCTGTGGTTTGTATTATAAGCTACATCACTTCGCCAGACAACATTCATGTGACGAAAACCTTTTGAGTATGTAAAAAATCGTTAAATCGCTGTCATTTCTATTGTATGTACTAAGTCAATGTTTACTTATTTAATTCGATATATTGTAATGCTAATTCGTATGTAAGTGATTGTGTAATAGTGTAGTAGCGATCTCCCATACCTCCGGCCACGGTGACCGCTCACGCAACTTTTGAAATACA
Source organism: Colias eurytheme (assembly GCF_061535395.1). Lineage (NCBI taxonomy): Eukaryota > Metazoa > Arthropoda > Insecta > Lepidoptera > Pieridae > Colias > Colias eurytheme. The sequence continues at coordinate 5,606,255 of NC_142993.1, read as the reverse complement.
ACGAAACTTTTATACCTGTCACTCGCTTTCATAGAGGCTATTGTTGTAAAACTTCTTGTTATCCATCCTTGAGTGTATGCATGTTCCTAATGTTGATTAAGTGTGAGTTAATAGTAATTTCTATTACAATGTTTACGCACACTTACCCAAGTTTAAGAGCACAGTTTACAGTATTTTTTTCAAGTCTTTCATGTTTAGATATTGTTATAAAATTTTCGTCAATATTCCATATCTAATAGTAATGTTCGTATTTGATAATCTTGTATGCGTGTAGTTGCGTTGCGCAGCGGTCGCCGCGCCGCAAGATTCCGTCCAACACTCTGTAGCGTAAGAGACGTCCAGTGGCTGCGGCACGGCTACGTCACCTATTGCGGGACTACTCGATACATATCATCGTGTAATATTAATGTAATTAGAGATAATCAAACGGTTTCATAGAGACGTTTATTCTGTATCCTTGTCTACTTCTCGCGATGCAATCGGCTACATGTCACGCTAACGGTATCGACTTTACGTTAACGGAGTTCTCGCTTGGCGGCTAATTTCACCTTGAATATTTCAGCTTGTACGGAACGGAATTATTTAGCGAAGATCGAATTAGTCGGTGAACAAACGGGTGAATGCGATGCGATGAATAATGTATGTTTGTTTGCGACATCGAGTGGAGCGGAAGCGTGTCGACTGAGCCGCGTGACATTGGCCCGCATGTGATAGGGTAGGGCTAGGGGTGTAGCATCGCCTTGCAACGTAGGTTAAGTGAAGCGGTATCACACAAACGCCGTGCATCGGAAACATATCAATTCTGTGCCCCTTAATAAAATTAGCTAATAACTAACGTAAGAAATACATATGAATAGCATAAAGAAACAAAATAATCGTTCGGAGTATTTAATACATACTAAGTGTTGTTTTCGCACGCGGAGAGAGTTATCATGCGATTAGATTATGTTTTCGAAATATGGTTGACATAGTACCCGAGTAGTGTCGCGCAATTTTTTTTAATTATTATTTAAACTTATCGCAAATAGTCTTAATGTTATTTTTATTGTTATTATAGGCTAATCAAATGGCTTAATTACTAAAATAATTTCTAAATGTTCGCTTTCATATTCAGTATTAATGAACGTGTTTCTTTTAAAAGTTCGGTGACGCGAGATAACGTCTCTGAAAACTTATTTGTATATCGAGCAAAATCATACAAAATATTTAAATTAGTGGTTAATTGTTAGATTTGTGTGACTTGGATTATTTAAAGCTTTTAGAGCAATGGTAAAGTGTTATTGTGGTTTAAGAAAAAAAAAACATAATGACATTGTAAAAATAGTGATAAATTTAGCTTAATTGTATCATTATTATGACTTTTATAGATGTTCATTAATTTTCATTTCTTACTTCATTGACTATTGTCGCATTGGAGACGTCATTGTTAATTCAAATAAATTTGAGCTGATCCTCAATGGAAGTTTTTATTCGTACATCCCTCCGTTTTCGGCGCCGATCAGTCTCCAAATTGAAATCTGAACAGAGCTAATAAATCTTCGCTGATTGTACAAATTTTCATTTCTCTCAATCTGAGTGAGTACAATCAAAGAGTCTACTTTTAATATTTTTCTTATATGAGATCTATTATTTATTAGAGAACTTGTTCGTTATTTTGTCAACCTCTTTGTAATATTGAAATCTAGTAATTAATATTAATATGTGTCTAGATTAGGATAACCGAGATTAGAATAATTATATTATTGACGGTTGAGCTTTGACTTTTGCTTTGTAGAGATGCTTCGATACGTCCTCTTGTAAAACGAGTTTTATCAATTATTATAATTCTTTAATATATTAAGATCAATGTTTAAACAAATTGGTTTTACATAGACGACGTAGACTATTGCGGGTAAATCGCTATGAATTCTTACTTTTGATGATAATTTATTTTATGGCAGTGTTGTATTTATGTTATGATTAGTTTTAAAGCATTATAGGGTCCAAAGATTGGGAATAAACATTATGTGAGAAATTATGATTCTTGTTTCTTTGCGATAGTTCAATCGGCCCTTCACACTGGAAGTGTGTACCAAAACCTTTTCTAATTACTCTATGAATATTTGAGTTCCCTAACTAGCGATAGATGGAGTGGTTAAGTTTTACAAAGGGGAGGGTAAGATATACAACAACGCGCCCTGCAGGCGTCTCATTATTTTAAAAATATTTAAGTATTTACTCTTAAATTCAACATAGCAAAAGAGCAAAATAAATAACTCATTATCTCAATACTAAAAAATGAGAGTAAAAAAGTCAAAGGGGAAAGAAGTAATTACTTAACCGATTTTACAAATTTGTATACTAAAAGCCTGCAACTGCAACAGATTCAATAAAACAAAATGTTAACACAGAAAAGAGCAACACTTTACACACAGGCAGTAAACTCTTCTTAGTTACACGTAGTCACCGCAAGAGGCGGTAATTATTTAGACAATTTGAACTTACTGTGACCTCATTTTAAGACCTCGAGCAAATTAGTAGGAGAAGCATTAATATAACATTATCCCCAAACTTACACTTCTCGGCTAACGTGATATTACGTAGTTACACTATGTGCTAATTAATTTGCTCTGGATTTTCTTAATGAGTTCGATGTTGGCGAGGTAAAACGTCTTGTGGATCGTGGAACATGGAGTTTCGTGTTGATAGTAAGTATTTGACAACAAAATTGTGATGGATATACTTCTTAAGTATATAAGTATTATTTAAGAAAATGTTATATTTATATTAGGAAAAGTAGACTATAATGTCTAATGATTATGGAAATTTAATGGATGATTTGGTTGCTTCTAGTACACTATAGAATTGATTTTATTGTAGCTTTTAAATTTTAATATTTATCAAAGCTTTTAAAATGTTTGTCAATTACTGTGGCAAAGCGAAGCGAGGGCTAGGGTACCTAGTAATAGTTTGTGGACTTTTAGATCTTAAAGTGGAAAAATATAGAAGTTTCTTAGAGTGATGAAAAAAATATAGATATAAATAAATGACTCAATATTTTTTCACCCAATGTTATAAAAACACAATATAATGTACATGTCCACACACAAAAAAACAATATTCATCACGCAATATTTTTCCAGTCGCGGGGATCGAACCCACCCTCGCCTTTATTGGTCAGTGACCCTGAGAACCCCATAATTCGTCAAATCAGGTGAATATTATATTCGCCTTTGAATAAGTTTTTATAAACGAACTTGTATAGAATTGAAAAAAATCTTACATCGACCTCTGAAGAAAACGCTTGGGGCTTAATTAAGCTTATTATTATCTGTTTGATTCAAAACAGTCTTGCTACTACATATTGTTCGTAAGCTAAGGCAGAATAACGACTGGCTGGATAATGCTGAAGGACTATGGTGTAAGTATGGTATATTCACTGATGCATCCTACAAATGGACTTTGGACCATGTATTATCAGTTAAAGAATCATAATAGTTTATTATTTCATTCACAATCTTTATGATTACCTACTCATAATTACACATTATAAGTAAAAGCTTGCAAGAGATTCAAACAATACAATATTTTTCCAAAAAAACACATACAGCAATAAGAGATACGAAATTTTTCTATAACAAGAAAAAACTGCATACATTACTTCATATATGTAGAAACGACTTTTATACCAAAGTTAACTACAGCAAAATGCAAGTGCGCTCTCAGTTCGAATTAAAGAAATGGGTGTAAGTATATTCCAACTGCATTATTTTTACCGCATACAATGAACTGAATAGCTTAACTAACAATAAGAAGTAGCTACATTGCATTGAGAGTTCAGTTATGTTTCCCGAGAGAGGTAACTTTTAAAGGACTGTGTCTACTTCACAAATTGCCTGGTCTCTATTCTGTACACTCGTTAAGCAGTTTGCAATGCGTACGTTCTACTTTAATTAAACTTTATAATATTATACAGTCAAGGGTTTTGTGAATTATATATTCCGGGATCATCATTACAAATAGTAATTTGACCTAATCCCGCAAATATAGTGGAAACTAATGTGAATATTCAAACATTGGGATTGAATTGATAGCGTATTTTAATGATAATGGAATTAATACTAGTGATACAGAACTAATGATTGATTTAAATGCAAATAATGTTATTTGTGTCGAGCGACCACTGCTGTTTGTTGCTTTAAAAATAGTTACCATGTACAATAATTACTTAAGCAGTATTAATAAAATGGGATAGGTATATTTTCATTTGCATTATTTCACAAAGAAGGCAGTTTCCTTTTCTATTAGAAAAGAAATGATTTTGGTTTACGACCCCAATATACGGCATTAAAGAAAAAAAATGTTTTCTATAGAACAAATTAACCAAACGGACAGAAGGACAGACTTCGAAAAATACACAGTTTTAATTTTTCATTACAACACAAAAGCTTTTGTACTTGCTTCGCCCGCTTGCATATTTTATACGCTCAAAACTTTACAAATACGCTGGAACTGAAGTTATAAATTCAGAAATACCTACAGAAATTCAGTTTTATACTTAAATATAGTTTTATTATACATAGTTACTGGGGAAATTTGATTCATTAAGGTCTTTTAATCAAATCAGGCCAAGTTGAATTATTGGATATAGGAAAATGATAACACATTGTTAAACATAGATATATGTCTAAGTAAGATGAACCTTTACTATATCAGGTACCTAAGTAAAAAGCCTTATTTTTATAGAAAAAAGTTTACCATTCTTAAATCCTTACCGACATACGAATATATCATAAAGAATAGAATAAATATGCAGCCTCATCATATTCATCTGATACAGTTCCTAGTATCTAAGTGACATATCACACTAGCGGATTGCGAGCGGTTTCAAAGCGGAGCGGGTGCGCAACGAATACGTTGCGGGCGCGCAACGAACACGCCGCGGATGCGCAGCGAACACGTCGCGGAATAGAAGCGTCGACGCCATTTTGTATACTCTCGCACAAAAGCCAGCTCTTCCGCCTTGCCTAACTTCCATTCAATATTTCCATCGTTTCTGTAGCACTCAATTTTTTAACCGTACTGTGGAAATGCACTTACTTAACTAAAGATGTAATAGTAACAACTGGAGTTGTTAAAAAAGGTGCTATAAAATTGAATTACTAGGACTAGTGAGTTGCTGGTTGCTTGATAAAATTTTCTACTCACTGCTACCTATTTACCTAATAATAAGATAGACCTGTTTTAGTTAAGGAGCTTTAACATTTATTTCACTAATGAACTTTCTTTATGAGCAATTAAGTTATCTGATTGCATTTCGACCAAGATTTAATGGATAAAAAAATACCCTAAACATTAACATGTTATGAAACTCGTAAAAAATAATGATCTCATAATCATTATACTATCACAAGTTTTAAGTAACAACCAGCACGGATTCCATTTTGTTAATGAGTGTACATGACTGCGACGTAAACGTTGCGCATCTGCCACGCGTCCGAAACGAATTCGCTGCGCAACCGCGGCGTGTTCGTTGCGCGCCCGCAACGTATTCGTTGCGCACCCGCTCCGCTTTGAAACCGCTCGCAATCCGCTAGTGTGATATGTCACTTAGTTAAGAGATATACTAAACGTAACGTAATATTAAAAACAAGTAAAAGTTTTACCATAACATATAAAATAAAAAAAATAGGTATAAATATTTCATTTTTTGTCTAAATCACGCCTTGACACCGAGTTCTATAAAGATCGAATACGTAATACTTTAAATACCTATCTTACAAATATTCGACTGTATACCAACCATAAACATCTACACTTGTATATTCTGTTATAATGTGCTAAATATTGCTCTCCTATGTTTATACCAATCATATACATCTCTGTACGTTTCTATATATAAGTGTACCCCAAAAACAAATCGAGAACGAGCGACGCTATGCACTAAAAGTTTAAATGATCGACGTTAATTAGCGTCAAACTGTCTAAAATGAGTGTGTGTGCATTAGATATAAAGTAATACGGAGTTCATAGTAATTTCAACTAAACCACAATTCAGTAGATAGGGTAGCGGTCACGAAAGTGCAGCACAATGCATTTCCAATACCATTGAGAGTTTCAACCGTGATAATAACAGAACCTAGCTGCTATTTAGATATCGCTACAACCTAAGCAGAAATTTAACCGACCACCATTTTCTCTTTGACTCCACAATGATTTTAAATTGTTTCATACTGAACTATTTAGTTTGGGTATCCGTTTGCAACTGAATGTTTTTTTAGCTAAATGTTAAATACATATTTAAAGCTTTTAGTATTTTCATTAATCCTGTGAGTTCACTAGTCAATGTTTACTCATATATAGCAAAAGAAGAAATATTAATATTAAATCTAAACTGATGAAAATAATATATCTTTTGATAGATGTTTGTCTATAGTTTAAAACTAAACAAACAGCATCCCGTCTTTAATGAAATGGAGAGGAGTTTGTGTTTATTTTACATTAATTTGAAAATTGGATAATTGATTTTCTGGAATTTGTTGTTGATAATCAGCTGTTTAAACATCGCTAGGCCATGATATTTTCACTTGACTAATCCATTTTTAATGCACAAGCAAGCTCTATTAAATAATCCGATAAAGGCCAAAGCAAAACAAAATCAGAAACCGAAAATAATGCTGTTTAATCTCTTAACACTTTAATGCTATTGACTGGAGTAAACGTTAATATACGTTTTAAAATCCAATGTGGTTTTCATCTAGACAAAAACATTAAAAACAGTAAATGATAATAAATCGTCGCTGATTAACATCGTCGGAATAAAATATGAGCCGAGGCCACATCAAACAGAAACGCAGTGTCGCGTCCAACGTTGTTTACAAAGTATATAAAATAAAGTAAACATTTAACATATTTAGCTCTGAATTCCCGCTTGCAAATGAAATTAAACTTGTATTTGCAATCAACTATATACATTGGAGTTGCGGAAAATGCACAAGAATGTTCTCTATAAAAGTCATGACACGAACATGACGAGTATTATTTTTCATATGCTTGTTTAGTATGAAACAAATTGAAGTTGCGGAATTTAATAAGCAGTGAAAGATTTCCGTAAATACTCGGTAAGTTCGCCGTAAAAGATAATAAATAAGTTGAATCATGTTATGAATGATGTAGGTAATAAAGTTAATTTGTGAGAAATTATGAAATTATTTATTTTAAATCTTGCACATGTTATAAGATGATATGAGTATATAATATATACTCTCAAGTCTCTAACTAAATTAATGGGATTAAAAAAGAGACGAAACAATGAAAAGGAAATGATCAAATCCTGAAATTATAACAATCTTATTGTTTTCTTCATTTTATTTTATTATGTCTTTGTCAAATAGATAAAGAATTTCAATTATCAGCTATATGAAAAATAATCCAGTAGATTAATCCAAACTATTTATTCTTCCTCAACATCTTTCATTTTCACTGTAGCACCATAACATTTCGTCAATTTCGGTACCTATATTTTTCTTTTAAAGTGCAACAACATCATCAACGCAGGCTATTCAACTAAAATAGTAAAGCCAACATTACTCAACAGTTCAGCTCTATTCAACGATTCCGTGCCATGAAGTCCAAACTGAGAAATGAAAAAAAAACGAAGTGCGCTCAGTGAAAAGCGAAGTTAACTGGAAAGCTTTGTTTACATGTTTCGGTTTTGAAATTGTGGACTGCTCCGGACCGCACCCGGTTGTTTTAATTAAATTCGTATTGAATAACACTTAGTGCACATTGGAATTTCCAAATGAATGGATCTCGTCGATGTAGCAAATAAAAGCGGCCTGATTAAACGAGATTCCCTTTTTTATTACAAAGTATTGAGGACCAATGCGTTGTAAGCGTAAATGGTATTGATGCTCGAATGAAAAACATTAATATGTACCTATGTACACAAGCAATGTGCGAGTGAAGGCGCGCAAACGTTTAATACATTCATTGGACTGTAGTAAACGTTCGTAATAAATCTGAATGGCTTTGATGGTTCTCTCATTGAATTCTACCATTGCTAATCGATAAAAAATATTCCTACGTTCAAACTAACATTCGCTTAATAAATGAAATCAAATATCAAAATATATGGTCTGCAGAAATAATTTGTAGTAGGCTACATTTAATATAATGGGTAGGTAATGTGTTCATAATAATATAAGACAAAAAGGAAACCTTTATTCTAAAGGTAAGTATGGCAAATTACAAAACAATCTAAATCCTATCAAATGGAACTGTCTCGGTATCCAAAGGGGGATCGAATCACAAACGTAGAAACCAGAACCATTTAGGGGAAGGGGAAAACAATAAGCTAATCACGTATTGAACAAACCGAGCACTTAACTATCTGACTAAAGTTGTCTAGAGCACTGGAATATTCCAGAAGATATTGTGCTTTGGTTAAACAGCAATACTTAAGCTAAACGTTCAACACCAGCACTAAAACAGACTTGAAATGTGAAAGAGCGGCAGAAGCGTACGTGAAACACAAAGTTCGGGATCCCGTACGCGTTTGGGTGAAATGCGGTGTTGTGTACACGAATATCAAGTGGCGTGGCGCAGCCCGCGACGTGACGTCACGTGCCGCTCCCCTATCATGAATACACGGATACTGCAACTGAAACATTTTAACTAATGAGGAATTTTATTTGAAACGCCAATCCACATTCGGAACGTTCAATGTTTATTCACAAAAATTTCGCAGCGTCAATAGCTTTTGATCTTTCTACTCGACGATAATTGTTGACTTGTAAATCGTTCTCACTATTTTATAGTGATGAATACACGAATTGCTGTGTGTATTTCCGATTAAAACGGTCGGTTTTGTTCATAAAAAAGAGAAATTGCACGCAAAAATAACGCATGCATACATAAAGAGGATTAAATGTATTCTGTAGTAGCATAATATTAATAAGTTCACAGTTTCAATTTTTAAGTTTATGGTGGAAGCTCTTGTATAAAAGTGATATTTAAATGAATTATTATAAACAGACGAAAAGAAGAAAGCCTCTATTTCATTTATACAGGGTGTCCCAAAAAGTAGTGATATACTGGAGCTGGGAGGTAGAGGAATTAGAGGGCTATCCGAATCACCCCCATGTGTGTTATGCGATTTTTCGTACTTTCGGAGTTATGACGTTTTTTTCAATTTTTCATCTATCGCCGAGTACGATCAAATTTTTATTTATGGTGACGTGAATTATTGCGCTAGATACTTGATTTTTTTTGTGTGCTAAGCTGAAAGATAGGCCAATTCAGTATGGTAACATTTACTATCGTTAGATCTTCGAATGGAATAAAAAAAGAATTAAATGCCAAGAAAGATAAAATTACCCAGTATGCTCATAAATTTAAGGGCCCATAAAAAAATAAAATCACATAAAAAAGGTTTTCCATTTGGCTTTTAAAAACTTGCTCTATCGATCAGGTAGCTACCCTAAAAATTTCATTTTATTATTCAGAAGGGTTCAATCGAAAAATTGAAATCTAAATGTGGTAAGTGCAAAATTTTTATTAACATGATGATCACTAAAACCAATAAATAGGTGTTTAATTACCAGAATTTTTTTAAAATAGCCCCGCTGTTGCTCAATGCAAGTGCGACATCACCGTAAAAAGTTGTCTTTTAAATGTCTGAATGCTCTTTTATCATTTTTAATGGTTTCTTCTGCTACTATGAATTTCCGGGTTATTTCGTCCAAATTGTGGCAGTCTCTCGTCTTTGTAGTATCCCCACGGAAAAAAATCAATAGGGTTTATGTCCGGAGACCGTGGAGGCCAGGCTAAAGGGCAAAAATACCCTGAAAGATGGATTGGTCGTTGCAGCCTGCGCATGCGCCGGTGACGCCTGCTTTAAAGCCTGGCCTCCACGGTCCCTCGACCTAAACCCCATTCATTTGTTTCAATGGGGATACTAAAAAGACCTCGGCTACTTGAGAGAATGCCACAATTTGGACGAAATAACCCGGAAATTCATAGTAGCAGAAGAAACCATTAAAAATGATAAAAGAGCATTCAGACATTTAAAAGACAACTTTTTACGGTGATGTCGCACTTGCATTGAGCAACAGCGGGGCTATTTTAAAAAAATTCTGGTAATTAAACACCTATTTATTGGTTTTAATGATCATCATGTTAATAAAAATTTTGCACTTACCACATTTAGATTTCAATTTTTCGATTGAAGCCTTCTGAATAATAAAATGAAATTTTTAGGGTAGCTACCTGATCGATAGAGCAAGTTTTTAAAAGCTAAATAGAAAACCTTTTTTATGTGATTTTATTTTTTTATGTGCCCTTGAAGTTATGAACATACTGGGTAATTTTATCTTTCTTGGCATTTAATTCTTTTTTTTATTCCATTCGAAGATCTAACGATAGTAAATGTTACCATACTGAATTAGCCTATATTTCAGCTTAGCACACAAAAAAAATCAAGCATCTAGCGCAATAATTCACGTCACCATAAATAAAAATATCATCGTACTCGGCGATAGATGAAAAATTGAAAAAAATGTAATAACTCCGAAAATACAAAAAATCGCATAACACACATGGGGGTGATTCGGATAGCCCTCTTCGTCCTCTACCTCCCAGCTTCCGTTCATCACTACTTTTTGGGACACCCTGTATAATAAATTCCTTACAATTTCATATAATGTATTGTTTGATTGTACCTATACCTACCACACAAGGAAAAAATAGATTAACGATCGATACATTAATTGTTCTATTATTATGATCCCTGTCGGGTTAATAATAAATAATCAACAGTTTATTTTTAATATATACACACCTATTATTTTCGGGTTTACTCAATTACTTATCTCTAAGCAGTTCAAAGGCAAAGGCCTAAACGGCCACGTCCTGAGAAGACGAGTTAATACAATCAATCACTCACTATTACCTATATAGGATATACGTTAATTAATGCTTTGATTTACTGAAAATATTACAATGTATTACGGTTCTATGTAACATAACAAAACAATTCGGTTCTATGTAACTTACTCTTCAATCACATTTTTTTTATATGTCTTTATCTCAGTTCAATCGGAACACAGCAAGAGCTAACAGCTAAACAACGTTCAAATAAAGCCTGTAATCGAATGAATACGTTACAAAACTATTAACAGTTTAGAAAACAAGTTTCAAATAACGTAACTAGTTTCGGACATTGTAAAATACGCGGATTCTTTTTATTGCAGTAACATGATATTCCTCTTGCAAACAGTCAACAGAAAATTGCCTGTCAAATTTTTCATTTGTATGCACCCGTTGTTTCAAAACGATGTTTATTTCTCATTTAATAACTATGCTTTCTGCCGGTTTCAGCAATTTCAATACATTTTAACTAATTCTTCTTTGTCAATACCAACTTTTTCACATTTTTAGCTTTTCTACATTCTATGCAGTTCTCTGCAGTATTTTATTATAATATAGCCGCTATAAAAACTATTCAAGTAATTAGATAATATTAAATACTTAAGTTGAGGTTATTTGACTTAGTTTGAAACTTAAAAAAGCTTGTACAAGAAATGCTAGGGCTAATCTTTTCATCTCGTTATACAAAAAACATTATTTTGGAATTCTAAATGGCACACCCCAAAACGTTTTCCTCAAATGAAATTATTTCATTAATAAAATTCACGAAACACCAGAAGGATATAGAAAGATGTAAATGAAAGCCTCCTCAAAACATTTGTTTAATGAAATTCCGCGACTAGGAATCCTCCAATTATTCAAATATTGTTTAAATTTCCATTCAAAGAATATCCAATCGTAAGCGAAAAGTTTTTATAATAAATAAATGGTCTGGTTTCCAATATCAAGTAATACTGGAAATATAATTTTTGTCTCATCTCTGGAATTAGTAACGATACAACAGAGTAGAATAAGTATGAGAACGCAAATTGCGACCTTATTATTTAGAAATAGAATAGATATTTAAATGCAAAAAACCAGCTTGAATATAAAACCACTTCGTAGCTAATTACGTTACACATGCGCTTAATTTGTTATTCTTATTTTTGTATGAATGTATAACATATAATATAAGATTTCATATTAAGTTTGTATTAATATAAAAATAGCGTGTATAAAGTAGTATAGTATTGTAATAAGTAGCAGTGAAGTATTCTTAAAATTCACTTTAATATAGACGGTAAAAGAAGAAAAATATTATTCCTTTAAATCCCTATTATCGTGGAAATGATTAAAAAAACTGCCTATTTTGTGCATTAAGATTGTCCTTGTAGCTATGTAATTGAAACAATAAAACAAACTTAATTGTTATAAAAAATATTTCCAATCACAGGCCAAAATTATAGACCCGCAAACATCCCTTTAATCCTTTGCAGTCTATACAAAAGGGCGTATCTCAATTAATTACACTTCCATGAGTTTTTAGCTCCAACAGAGAGCGTGCGCAATCGGCCCCTAATTACCGCCAGTAAAAACTAATTGCGAATTGCTGAGTGCCGCACCGCCGTCCGCGCCTTGTTATGGATACGTAAATGTGACTAATCTACTGCCCTCTTTTTAGTACATGTGATAAATATTTTGCATATTAAATGGAACTTTACATATGAGATATTTAGATAAGATAATGAGAAAAAAGATTATACGTATTAATGAGAAAAAAGAAATAAAGCTTTTTAATTTCATTACATTGCAGTTAAAAGTAAAAGTATTTATTTATATTTTTTTATGTTCATACAACAGAGCGTAAAGGCTGCGTAGACTGCGTAGGCTGCGTGCTACGCTCGTAGAAATGTGGCGTAGCAATTACTTATTGAAACATTATTCAATTTTTAATGTCACACAGAAACATTTCGTTTGCCTTTCTCCCCTTCTTTATATTCGTTATTATTATAAAAAAAAAAAACGCTAAACCAGTTTAAAAAGATTAATACATACCTATCTATCATTTTATTTTTGATGTGATATTTTACCTACATGAAAAATCATGAAAAGTATATTATATTCCTAAATTGTACTTAAATTTTCACCTATCGTATGTCAATTATCTTAACACGCTAGTGTAATTCATCCGCAAAGCTTCTAAAACACCTGTTGTTTATAATTAACTCCTTGATTATTTAATCATTCAATCTAATCCCGCATGAAACAAGAACGCGTCAAGAATTTATAATCCCCTGAGTTCTCTGGCTTTACATGACACAATCAGGATTTATAAACTATTTCTTGAAAAGTATTAATAATAATTATCCCGTCCGTTACAGAAAAGGTTAATGACGCAACTGATGCAAGATTTTTTTAGTAATTTTTTAAAGGAATTTATATTTTATTTATATTATTTATATAGCTTCTATTTATATTATTTTATATTTTATTTATATTATTTATATAGCTTCTAGATTTGTTCCATTTAGCTTGCTTTAAAACTGTTAAAGAGTAAAAAACATCCATCTATACAATCTTACATCTATTCTTTCTTACCAACTTTTGCGTTAATTATATTAGTATAATATCAGCATCTTCTCTTTTAATGATTTATCGTTAGGTACTGGAAATCCTCAGACATATCCAAAGGACAAAATTTAAAAGACATCCCATATAGAACAAAGGTTTCACCGTTACTAGGTATATTATGTGATCTGGTTTTACGTATGAATTTTTGGTGTGTACAAAGAATGCATAAAAAAATTAATAGACTGGATTTTTCATCCATCAATTTTTGCCCGTCTCTTTTACGCTTTCCAGGAAATATTTTTAAAAAGCGAATACAATATTTTGAAATATTTTGTCTTGACTATTTTTTTATAACATCCATTTCTATCTAGATAGTCAAATTCCAGTGTAAGCGTTGATTAGTTGTTATGAAATAATAAAACTAAAAGTTTAAACCTATGTTTTAACTTCTTTAAAAAAAATGTTAATTATAATTTACTGTACAACGCAGAATACTTAATATGCTATTATTGGCTTAACAAAGGGGATTATAAATAATTTATTATACGAGGGATAGTAAACTTTTTATACTTAAAAGTTGACGTTCTAACATCTCAATATTATTTGACCTATTAATTAAAAAAAATAAACATATTTTAATAAAATTTAAACTAATCTTTTAAAAGTTATAATTTGAAACATTACACATGAAGCTTAACTGGGCACCTGGATTATCGAGCGATGTGACAATATAAGTACAGAAGATGTCTTCATAAATCCACCGGACAACCATACTAATAAAGAATTTACGGTCTATTTTAAACCGAAATAACGATCTCCTGGAAATTTGCTTAAATAAATGTAACGAACAACGACTTTACTAATATTTTAGTTACCGTTCTGTAACATGGAATCAAATGCATTTCTTCTATGTTATATTCATATTTTTTTATCATAATTTTATTTGATTTATCCTTGAACTGTCATCCAATTGTTATTTTTTAATTGTATAGACGGATCGCAGTCTATTAATTTAATAAAATACATAAAAACACACGGCAAATAAAACACATCTTACGAACAATGAGCGATAAGCAATTGGTGTCTTTAGTATTTCTTTTAGTTTTGAAATTTAAAAGAATATTATGTCTGTAAAAGTAAGTTTTAAATGTCTCATAATTTGAATGTAACTTATGCTAACCATGTTTGAATGAGAACTTTTCAAATCTGTACTCAGGAGATTGGAATGTTTAATGACTAGAATCATTAGACGTTCCTGAATTGCGGTTTTGTCAATTCTTATTGTAATTTTTATTTTTATTCGTTTACTTAATAATAAATGAACAAATAATATGATTCAATTGTATTTTTAATTAAACGTGTAATAGTAGCTGATTTCTTTTATATTTTAACTTTGTCATAAATATCCAAACCATCAAAAAATGTAATAAAACGCATAAAAGATATTCGAATGGTTTAATTAAAATGAACATCTTTATCTACGTTGCGATATCCACAATGTATCAACTGTTTCTCGCAAACTCAAGTTATTTTCAGCCTGCTTACACAAAGCAGACTAGGTAAACTCTGGCTTGGTTTACTGTTTGCACTTTTATCAAAGCATTTTCATTGTACACTAGTTTATTTTAAACTGTTGTCTCTTTTTAAGAAACTCATATTTACGCGCGTGATTTTTAAATCATCACGTAAACGTAATGTGTTCTCGTCTCTATATTACGAGTAATAAGTGTTATGTTTTAATCTTTACAATAATAGTATAACGATTAAAATCAATGTTAAAGGTTAAAAACAATACCTTATTGCAGAATCATATAACAGAAATAAAATATAATTGCAGAAATAACAAATCAAAACGGCAAAAGCCAATAAATGGTAGGTAAATAAATATAAAACGATTGTTCATCTTTCTTCAATAAGATTTTCTACATAAATAGCAAATATGAAGAATATACAAGACTTACTCGAGCGAAGATCTCTAACGGGATAAAAACAATGAATTCCGTTTTATTTAAAGATTATTTCAAAACAGAAAGGTATTGTGACCGGACAATATTGCTAATTTTCCCAGAACTGGATCCATTATGGTACAATCAAAAAGGAGCTTTTTATTTTTACATTCTTATCTTACCGTATTTTTTATATTAATTTCAATAAATATTATCAAATTATTTATCTGAATATAGTCAAGATAATTACTCTTAATGCCTGGGTAATAAATAAAAATTAAGGCGAAAGTCTAACCATTCGCTGTATGAGCAATTTAAATTAAAAAGTTGTTAACAATTTTTATTCATGGAAACAGGTTCTCGCGGTTAAATCATGAAAGTTAAACGAAGCTTAAAAAACTTACGTCCCGAACTAAAAACCTCTTGAAATACCTGCGTAATTCATCTTTTTTAATTAAAAGTGAAGAAGTAAAGGAAAATTTCGCTCTAATAGTCTCCATTCATATAAAGCTGTCTCGTTTAATTTTTTGGATCGAGTAACGATTTCAATCCCAAAGAGTTATTAACTTACTTATAAATCCTCATTGCCATGTTATTTGAAAACAATTCTGTTTAGGTAGGTATATATAAAATTAGACCTCAGACCAATAAAAAAGTAAAAAAGTACTTTTTATCATATACTTCAAATATCAATAGGTACCTAATTGTCTACGCCTGTTAATTTATAATAGCAATCGCGCACGCACCGACATGGATTGTCATTTTTATAAATTTATCATTTATTGGCCGGGTAGAATGTATTTTTTTTACTCACAAAGAAATCTTTGTACAAATGGGGCGTTGGTGTTGAAAATAAAATCTTTATACAAGGAATATTGAGTTTCCCTAAAGAAATTCCAGTTCCCATGCCTAAAGCGGGAACAATTTGGCGACCGTGACAGGACTAAAACGGATTTCACCGCAAAATACGAGTTAATTACAAAATATCTACACATCTACGCAACATTGTTTCTGGAATTGACGACTTCAATTTGGGACTGATTCCTGTCGAAAAGGATAACCTGCTCGTCTGAACAACGATACAGCTAAAGTGTCGTGCCGGAGTGCAGCTCATAGTACCAAGTTAAGTGCAAATCCTTAATTCCAATAACACATTCCTATACCTAACCTTATAACATAAAATTCACGTTCATAATTATCCAAAAATTACCTATAATTTCGCTTCCATTTGTGTTAAACAATTTAAATTATAGTAATATTGGTTTATCAATACCTATTATCATATCTTCACGCCAGATTCCCTTGCGGGATTGGCATGTAAATCGTAATTCATTTGTTCCAAATTAAATTCATTTTTTGTTTACAACAATCTCGAATATCATAGCCCTTCTCGCTTATTAACTCGACTTCGCCGAATAATTTCAGGAGCCGTCTTCTCAGGCGACTAAATATCGCTTGCACGATTTTCTGCGAAGCAGCTGCGTGTGAGCAGCAGCCCGGCTACCAGCGGCAGGTTCCACCAGGCGAGGAGCGTGAGATAAGCATTTTATTTCTTCCATAATTTTATCAAGCTTGTTGACGTGCATTTAAATAATTAATTAATCAAAAAATAATTACACAATTTCAAAATAATTACATACAATTAAATTTTAATTTCATAACAATATAAAATATTCAATTAAACTATTTACAAAATGTCTACGGAACCTAATCCAAAGTTATTAAGAGATTTATATTCAAAAAGGTCTGCTATTAAGGGCCAAATTACAAAATTTAAAAATTATTTGGACAGAATTAGCGAGTCCACTTTAATGGATGAACTATTAATGGCTGAATTTAAATTGAAACTTGGCAAATTCGAAGCATTGTCAACAAAGTTTGATGTATTGCAGACTGAGATTGAGGTTCTTAATTCTGAAAATATAGATTCTGAGATTGATGAAAGAGACGACATTGAGAACGATTTCGTCCAAGGTATTGCTTCTGCTAAAATAATGATTAAACAATATGATAATTTATTTAATGACAACGAAAATCGTAGGAAATCGATGGGCAATGAAGACTCTTTCCATCAAGACTCAAATGTTAAATTACCACGAATCGAAATCTCAAAGTTTGATGGTTCATACTTCCGTTGGCTAGAGTTCCGCGATACATTTTCAAATTTGGTTCATAAAAACAAAAATATTACTGATATACATAAATTTCATTATTTAATTTCTTACCTTGAAGGTGATGCGGCACGGATTGTCTCTAATCTCGAAGTGTCAACAGCAAACTACCAGGCAGCCTGGACGCTACTTTGCGACAGATATAATAACAAAAGGCTTCTTGTTGATCATCACTTAGATTCTTTACTTAATATTCAATCTATAACTCGTGAGTCAGACAAGTCACTACGTTTTTTAGTCGATCATGTTACAAAAAATCTTCGCGCCTTGTCTAGCCTGGGTCAGCCTACTGACTATTGGGATGTACTTATAATATTTATTTTATCTTCTAAATTGGACAAATGTACTCTTGTTAAATGGGAAGAGTATCGAAATACTATTGATGACATTCCAACTTTGCAACAATTTCAACAATTTTTAATCAACCGTGCAGATGTGTTAGAATCTTTGAATCGTAATAAGGTTGGCACTAATAATGAACCCCAAAATAATTCTAAATCACAATTCACGTCACGTCCCGCACAACTAAATTCACAAAAAAATAATAAATTTAATACAAATAGAAGTACTAATTCATTTTCTACATCTAATCAAAATAAATTAAACGTTTATCTTTGCATAACTTGTAACGAAAATCACAGAATTTATGACTGTCCTACATTTAAGTCTAAAAACATTCAAGATAGGATGTCGTATGTAAATAAATATAAATTATGTCGAAATTGCCTCAGACAAGGGCATCCTGTCAGTAACTGCCGCATGGGTTCATGTCGACAATGCCAGCAAAAACACAACACTCTTCTCCATAATTCTAATGATGACGTCACTGCCAACTTCAGCACAGATGAACAAGTTGAACCAAACGAATCTGTAGCAGCCTTTTCTAGACAAATGTCCAAACATGTTCTCCTATCTACAGCATTGATAGAAGTTTTTAACCCTATTAATAAGCAAGTAGAAAAGGTTCGTGCTCTCTTGGATTGTGGCAGCCAGTCTTCATTTGTCACTAAATCCCTGCAACGAAGAATGTCATTGAGAACTTGCCCATTGCAGGCAATGAATGTCATTGGCATTGGCAATAATTCTTCTAATACAGTGCACGAAAGCTGTCTCACTCAATTAAAATCTCTAAATAGCAACTATAGCGTTACTCTTTCATGTCTTGTTCTCAACGAATTGACGGGCCGCTTACCTAAGACGCCAGTTGACATTCAAGGTCTCAAAATACCTAATTCTTTAACTTTGGCGGACCCTGAGTTCTACAACCCAGCTCCGATTGAAGTTTTAATTGGAGCAGATATCTTCTGGGACATTCTAGAAAGCGAGCAGCTTTCTTTAGGTCCTAATAATCCTAAATTGCAAAATTCTAAATTCGGCTGGTTAATAGCTGGCCCAATTAATAATTCTCGTAGTAGCGAAATTCATTGCAATCATGCCATAAATACAAACCCAAGTAGGGTTTGTATTTATGGCATGATTGCAATGACTATGAATTCGATAATGACTAACGAAATTCACAAAATGCTCACAAAATTCTGGGAGCTTGAAGAGCTACCCCAAAAAACTGTTCAAAGTCAAAATGACATAACATGCGAAAAACACTTTCTAAATACCACCACTCGCTTAGAAAGCGGCAGATTCTGTGTGAAGTTACCCCTAAAGGACTCACCTGACTGCCTCGGCGATTCATACTCTCAAGCTAAAAAACGATTCCTAAATCTTGAGAAAAGATTTAGACGAAATAAAGAACTAAAATCAAAATACATTGAATTCATTCGTGAATACGCTGATATGGGCCATCTATCTGAATCACCTACTCCTATTCCAAATCCATCATATTTTTTGTGTCATCATGCTGTCATAAAAGAAAATAGTGAATCTACCAAACTCCGAGTAGTGTTCGATGGCTCAGCCCCCACAACCTCAGGCTTCTCTGTCAATGACATCCTCATGGTGGGCCCAAATATTCAAGACTCTCTTTTCTCCATTTTAGTTAGAGCCCGGCACCACAAATTCATTCTGACCGGTGACATTGCCAAAATGTACCGTCAGGTCCAAGTTGAGAGTTCAGATCAAAATTTGCAGCTCATATTATGGAGAGAAGATGAGTCTCAGCCTCTGAAAACTCTGCGACTGAGTACTGTCACTTACGGTACCGCAAGTGCCAGTTACTTGAGCACGAGATGCCTTTGGCAGGTTGGAGAGGAATGTGGGGTCGAAATGATCAAAAATATTATTCAGCACGACTTTTATGTCGATGATCTAATCACCGGCTGTGATGATGAAGATCAACTTAAATACATTCAAAATTCAGTTTCAAACGTTCTAAATTCAGCTTGTTTTCCTCTACGAAAGTACAAAACTAATTCAAAAAACTTATTTCAAAATTTACACGAAAGTAATACAGAACATTTAACAATCAGTGAGTCGTCGAGCACTCTCGGACTTTGTTGGGATCCATCGAAGGATGCCTTCAATTTTCCAATCGAAATTTCACTTCATAGTGACAAAATTACAAAGAGACATATCCTCTCAAGTTCATTTCGAATCTTCGATATTTTGGTCTTTTTAGCCCGTGTATTATTCAACCAAAGATGTTGCTCCAAAAATTGTGGCTCAAGGGTGTTGAGTGGGATGAACCTGTGTCGCAGGATATAAAAAATGACTGGTTGGATATTGTTGATAATCTAAAATTTCTTTCAAAATTCGATGTTTCTCGTAGAGCTCTTTGCGATTCACCAAAAATCGTTTACATTCGTTTAGCGATGCATCTCAATGCGCTGATGGCCTCAACTTAACAAAAAATACGAAGAAGACTTACCTGAAGTCAAGGTCCATACAGCCGTCGAATCTGAAATTAATTTTGATTTTAAAAAATATTCTAAATTTACAAAACTTCAAATAACTTTCACTTACATTCTACGATTTTACACAACTCTAAAAACAAAATAAAAATAATAAACTTACCGGCATTTTATCAATTGACTAATTAAATTATTCTTTTCAAAAACTGCGTTACCTGCACTCGTCTTCGTGGTCAGACCTATAATCCAAAAATGGCTGACTTACCTTCAAATCGCGTCAACGTTGACTTTCCATTCAAGTCTGTTGGAGTGGACTATGCGGGCCCTTTCTTCATTCTAAATCGTAAAGGGCGCGGTGCTAGAGTAGTTAAGTGCTACTTGTGTTTGTTTGTGTGTCTGCGTTTCAAATGCATTCACTTAGAGGTCGTGTCTGATTTGACAAAAGATGCTTATATTATGACACTTCGCAGATTTGTGGCACGCCGTGGAAAGCCAACCGAAATATTTTCCGACAACGGTAAAAATTTTGTAGCTGCCGCGAAAGAATTAAATAGTTTTCTAAAGGCTAATCAAGCACCTCTGTCTGAGTTTGCTGCTCAGGAGGGAATAAAATTTTCTTTTATCCCCGCTTACGCTCCTCACTTTGGTGGAATATGGGAGGCCGGGGTTAAGTCCGCTAAATTTCATATAAAGCGAGTCATGGGCAATACTCATCTCACATTTGAGGAACTTTCGACATTGTTTGCTCAAGTGGAGGCCATTCTCAATAGCCGTCCTCTGTGTCCCATGTCATCTTCCCCCAATGACTTCCTTTCCTTGTCCCCAGGGCACTTCTTAATCGGAAGATCATTGAATGCACTGCCAGCTCCTTCGTTGGATAACGCTAAAGAGAGCTCCCTGGATAGATATGGCAGACTTGAACAAATTCGCCAACACTTCTGGAAGAGATGGCAGAAAGAGTATATCTCAGAAATGCAACTACGAACCAAATGGAAGGTTGACAAATCAAAAATAAACGTCGGAGACCTCGTACTGCTTCAAGAGGATAATTCTCCACCACTTTGTTGGCGCATGGGGCGTATCGTTCGATTATTCCATGGAACAGACGGCGTTTGTCGAGTTGCGGACGTCGAAACTACAAGAGGCTGCGTTCGAAGACCTTTGGTTCGACTGTGTCCTCTGCCCACTTCTGAAGACCTTCAAGCTTGAAAATCTACGCTTTTCACCGGGGGGAGGATTATGTCTACGCCTGTTAATTTATAATAGCAATCGCGCACGCACCGACATGGATTGTCATTTTTATAAATTTATCATTTATTGGCCGGGTAGAATGTATTTTTTTTACTCACAAAGAAATCTTTGTACAAATGGGGCGTTGGTGTTGAAAATAAAATCTTTATACAAGGAATATTGAGTTTCCCTAAAGAAATTCCAGTTCCCATGCCTAAAGCGGGAACATGATGTGATAATGCACTGTAGTTTTAATCATGAATAAACGTTACGTAGATATTATGAACTGTTTATTACTCATATAAAAAAACATACCCATAATAACACAAAATGAATCTTCTCATCAACAAGGTATTGTAAAAAAACGAAAATTCCTTACCATTCCATCTCATATACGTTGTACAAACCCTGAAATAGTAATGGATGGATTTTTATAACGTATTGTCCATAGTCCGCCCACCTGGTTATGAGTTACGACTGCTGTCCAGCAAATTAAATTACCCGTTTGTAATAGAGGTCAATATATTACCCACATGATAATAAAGGATGTACGTATTATACTGGCTTTTCAAAGGATTTGTTCATATCTGATGTATAAAAAGTTCATGTAAGATTTTGTTAGAGATCGTCTTGCGTAGCACCATTTAAACACGTATAATGTTGCACTCATATTTGTTTCATTTTTGATTTGGTACTATGAGCTTGCTTTACTCTACTCTACTCTAAATTGAAAGCATTATAACTTTAAATACCTTCATAGCTTACTGATTTTCAAAATCATTTTGTATTCCTCATACAAATTAATTAAATGAAGATATGAAATATATGATATTTCTAATTCAACAAAAAATGATGAAAACATTAATAATATTATCTCTTTATTTCCGCTCTTTATTCTTCTTCTCGCTCTTTATTTACCTACCAGGACACTTCCAAAAATAACACCGATCAAAAAGGCTCTCTCTTGTTTTCAGCAATTTAAATCACTGAAATACCCAGAAATACCCCATTAAAACTAAGATACGAAAACTTCACTATGTTATTAAGAATATGCGAAGTTTTCACTTTAAAGACGTATCGTATTGCTAACGTAACATGAATTGTTACAAAGTTTTAATACAAAGCGCGCATAACATTATCATGGTTTTAATTGCGTTTAAACTCGTCTTGAACTTCGCATGTAACTAAATTCAATCTAGTACGGATCTAAGGAGATTGTGTTCAATTGGTGGGAGATTCATCACGTAGTATGTACGAGAATTTAAAGCATTAAATCAATAGTAGAGTAATAAATTAGACCCCGCACTTATCCTGGTTACCCAATTCCAAGCCGTGGCATAAATTACAGCTTACTTATCCATTCAATTACCATTTCGCTAATTAATGCTTTGATTTTATTCGCCGTTTTATTGAAGGACTCCAAAGTGTCATTCACCTATTTCTCGTAATGAATGGGGTAGATTAGATTGCGTATACGTTGAAGTTCAAATATCAGTACACAAAATTAAATATATGTCAGGAAGACAATTATCATTCTTATAATGAAAAAGTAAGTAATCAGTGGCGTAATACAAAAGACGTAAAATAAAAGCACCTTCTCCTAAGATAAATGTTAAGCCAGCAATCTCCTTGTTACTGTCGAGTGTCGGCGTTGGCAGAGATAAAAACTCCATTTTAGTATTTTAATTACCCTGAATTTTAAACTGGAGGTTCTCATACAGAAATGGTTGAGGTTTAGAAGTTTATGGTTTCTGCAAATGAGCTCAACTCAATTTAAAATAACTGTGTGAACCAAATAATGTAATTTGTGGCTTTAGTTATATATAGGGTATATATTAGAGTATAGGATATAGAGTCGTTCGAATGTAATCTGTTATAATAAAAATACTTGTCAAATTCATTTGTTTTCAGCTGCTCTAAGGTTTTCAGTCACAACCTTAGGAATCTTTATATTTGTATTATTTTTTTTTTACAGATTTAAACATATGAGCACTAACCATAAAGATGTTAAGAAAATTTATTGATACATTAGAGCAATAAACAACACCTATAAATATCACCTATATTTTAGTGGCCGAACGTTTGTTTCGTCATAAAAAACGTTTACAAAAAATATTGAAATCCTCGCGGATTTAAACAATCCGAGAGTCACGGTTAAATATATTTGCTTCTGCAGCCCCAATATACATTTCTAGATAAATGTTTTTTTTTTTCAACAAGCAGAAATCATTTATGACGAAACAAAGACGAACACTTTTGATCAATTATGCCGTATATTGTAACGTTAAATGCACAAATACATCTTCTACGAAATAAACTCAAAAATCAAAAAGATTACGTCAGTGGACATTATCACTTTGTATGAAATAATTTACTCCAAAAATTGATGTAAATTAAAAAGTCGTATCTAAAGGGTAAATAGAGGTATGTATATTTATAAATTTTACTCTGACTGACTTAAAGCCATGGCAAAAAGTTTGCGAGCAATAACACTATACCTCTCAGCGAGTGAGATACAAAACTTAGCGAGTTTAATTTCCTGCTAAAACTGTTACCGCGAGTTCATTTAACTTTTAAATACAATAATTAAATCCATAGCACTTAACGTGACAAAGTAATAAATTAGCTTATTTATTATTACCATCTTAATAATCGCGTTGTTATAAACAGTACAAAGTATAAATAATATTTTATTATAAACACATATAGCACTGTTTTCTTATAAAAGTCGGTCATATTTGTTACATTACGACTTGCAGACAAAATAGCTCAAGTTATTTATAATAAGGGTCAAGGAATAAGTAATTGGCTATTTATAATTTGAGGAAAATCAAAAGAAAAGGCCACGAAGCCATTGAATTTGTTTCGACGTTAAGCTTGGTTCAGTTTTTAATTGAAAAATACTCAACATGGTTACCTGTATTGGGTGGAATTGCAATATATTTTTAATTTTATGTTTCTGCTGTTAAACTTTATACAAAAATTTGCAATAAGCATTTCCTTAAGCTGCATTTTACTTAGCCAAAAGAAGAAAAAAGCCTGCACAAGCAATGTTATATGTACAAAACGCACACAAGCCGACGCAGTTGCTGAATTTTATACAGCAAATATTGCCTGAACGTGACTCTTGCACGCTTTTCAACTGAAATATATATGCATGTACGTACTGTAAGCCTAGCTACAATATTCTAGACAAGGTTTTAAGGAAACAAATGGTATACACGTGATAACTCTGTTTCTGGATTCATAGAATTTCGGAATTTGCATTGTAGACTCGAATTTCAGTGGGTGTCGTCCGCTTTAATTGCTTAAACACTTAAGCTAACCAACTAAAATATAACCTTGTTATTTCGTGGTGACATTCAAACGAGGAGTACAAAATTTGGCCGATTCTAATATCCTGTGTGTACAATTGTCGGTTATCGGTAGCCATTTAGGTCAGCCTTAAAAATTATATTATAATAATGTCCACAAAAGGTTTAATAAAATAAGTACATTGTGTATTTAATTTATACTTCATTGCTATACCTTCCAACAACTCACTTTGTTATCAATTTTATCTACTTTTTAATGTCTTTTTTAACTCATTAACCGTAAAACCACCCACTCTATTTTATTAATTGTTAATTATCATGGTATAGAAATGAATTCAGCGACGTATTAAAGTATATGAGCGAATATATCAAATATGAATGCGTCTGTTTCTATTAGATTCCACGGGGAGGTATTAAAAAAGAACGCGGTAGAGAGCCACAAAGCGGAAGGCTTGTGTAAATATTTCAACAAATTTCCGACATTGTGACGACAGTAGGTACAAAAGGTTCTTGCAAGGCACGAGAGCTCGGAAGTTTTTTATTCATGAAACCTGGTGACCGGGTTCGCTTTACGATTCCTGGTTTCCACACCAGTTCGATTCCCGATGCAAATTTCCACTTTACTGCCAAACAATAAAAACGACAGCTTTCATAAATTATTTTGTTATTGCTTTTCGTCTCAATTTCATGTCGTTCCTTTTTTACCCCACGTTGTAAAATAAACTATTTATTATGATGTAAAATATGGCATAGATGATAGGAAAACTTTATCTGA
The DNA here is from genome assembly GCF_061535395.1 of Colias eurytheme. NCBI lineage: Eukaryota > Metazoa > Arthropoda > Insecta > Lepidoptera > Pieridae > Colias > Colias eurytheme. Next base: position 5,580,557 of record NC_142993.1, on the reverse strand, counting down.
TAAGGGTAAAAGTATTTACCACAACAACCTTGTAACATGTAACGCTCCAAAGGAAAATAAATGAAACTATTCTAAAAAGGTAAACAAGTTACCTGTCTAAAACAACCAATGTAATTCGTATATAATTTAATACTTGTGTATTCACATGACATGACCTTTTAACTCTGACACTAACATATTAATTACTGGGGTAGAATAACAAGTTAATAATTAATGAATTATTATTAATTAGGCATGCAAAATAACAAGTTTAAAAGTATACACTCTCTACATTGGTGTTTATATCGTTAAATAGAATATTACGAATATTTAAAAAAAAATGTATGTCATATTTGATATTATAAACAATTTATTCACTAACAAACTGGTTTAATTTAATATGTTCATTTAGGAGTATCAGAGTAAAGCGTATGTAAAACGCATATATAGCGACCACATATGGTGCTCGAGGTGCAAGCGGCGATATATTAAGCGATATAGTGGCCCCATGTTGAGCGCTATTCTTTATCTTTACGCTCTATCTCTTGTTTTAAAAATTATTTATGCTTCATTTTAATTTACATATACTTTGTCACTATACAGTGAAATAATAACCACATAGAATGGCTGCTTTCAAGCGCGTTTTTGTACGTAAATTTACCATGATAACTCTACAATGTAAGTCTTTAAACTTAAATTGATCTGTATTTAGTTATCTTTCAAATAAGTCTACCTTCTGTACCTCGTTATACGGAGAAAGTAAGCAAAAAGTAGTTTATAAACAAGCTCTACTGGGAATCGAAGCCTTTCAGTTGTTATGCTCAAATATAGGTATGGACGCTCGATCCGAAGATAACTTTACACGCTTTAAATTTCCACAAATCAATACTTTATACTTATAACTTTCAATAAGAACCACACAACCTGAATAGGTAATTTGTCTAATGTTTCCGTCCAACAGAAATGCTATATAAGATTTTTGAGATAAATCCTGTACCACAATTTATATTTGTCCATGCTTCCAGTTTATTCGAATATATTTAAAATGCTGGTTTATTTTTCTAAAGATATCCTATTTAAATATAATGATCTCGTGGGTGTGATTGATCCATGAGCCCAACTCAAAATTAACAACTAATATTAATCATTGATGATTTAACTCCAAAGTTTTCCAATTTGAAAAGCCTGCGAAGGAAATGTTTAACGATAAACTGGCTAGTGACTATTGTTTTATTATTATTAAGCTTTCCAAAGTTTAGCATCTTGTTCTGAGTACACATTTAATTAATTGAATTAAGAGTTGCCTTGAGGCGAGTTAAGTATTAATTAAAATTTTTAGGACACAAAATTATGTAACAAGTCACTCAAAGATCCTTTCTTGTAGTACATTAATATTTCAACTATCTCCTGATTGTCCAACCGACTATACAATGCATTAATAATTCTCATAAAGTCCCAGTTAATATATGCAAAACTTCATGGTTATAGCTAACCCTAATGGACAAGGCAATTAACATCTATCACAGTTCTACGTATACATATAAAGTGATTTTCGCTTAATATGTACCATTCTTTAGTATTGAATAACTTAGTGCACGTAATTAAAAACCCAGAAAGGAAATAACTTGCATATTCAACGTATAAACAAAGAACTATTTCTGAGCATTTCTCGAGAAGCGCTAGGACATCTCTGCATAATAAAATAGAGTAGCCGTTCTTTTGTTTTCCATAAAGCATAGAGAATAAAAATTCAACGGGATATTTTAGACACGGCGGAATATAATAGGTACACCGAAATAAAAGCGGGAAGCAGCTTGTATTTTATTCACGAGCCAGTAAGCTATCAGACATGTCCAAACTTTACTGAGTGCAGCGCGCTTTATTTCCGTTTGACCTGTCTCGATCGACGCTATTCCAGAAATACCACGGACCAGACATGTTCAATTTGCCGACAGCCCAAATGCAACTCTTGACAGCCCTCTACCTCGCCGTTGCAACGACACGAATCTGCACTTCCATATTTGAATATTTAATTGCGATTATTTTGGCGGCAGACGTATTAATAAAACAAATTGACATGCCTATTAAAGCATGCGGACCGACTAATGGGCATAGCTGTATTCCGACAGAATCCGGATGGAAATCGAATTTAAAATTCTAATGTGTGCATCAGTTTATGGAAGGGTATTTTACGATTGCAGCCGCAGTTTTGCATTCTTTGTTTGGTGTTTTATTTCATGCATTTCTAAGGCCGGGATGTGGTAGGTACGTGATACGGGGCTGCTACGACTCATGAGTCGCGTACGTCTTCCATAAAATATTTTCCAGTTGACGTTGCGCTCTGTCAATATCTTCACATTTACTGAAATTCAGTATCTACTAAACACATTGAATGGTTTGCACTCAGAAGGAATAATTTTACGTTATGTCACTTATATGTTTCTTTGTATTCCAGTTTATTTCTATTTTAAATGTATTTAATATTTGACTTTTACAAAATCTATCGTTTTTATTTGTTCATAAAACTTATCAATGTAAATCCATGCTTTTAATAAAAATTTATTTGTACCCTAATATAAAAGCAATTGCCTTCTGTATTTTTACAAGAATTCAAGCAATAAAGAAGTTCCATAAAAAATTAACCAATACGAGCAGGTGTTCGTAAGATTCAAAATGGCGTCAGCAATGTGTCACAAGAGACGCATAGAGCGGGAGACACTAACGTACACTGCTTCGAGGAAAGCGCTGCAAAGCCCCCCGAGTAAACTTTACCAAATAATTATTTTAGAGTAAATTTTTAACTTTAAACCATTCTGGGGAGCGATTATTTAAATTCCTAAAATTCCTTCTTTTATTTGAAAACTGTTTATGATGTAGATAAACAAATTATTTAATATTAGTGTTAAAATTTTCTTATCATACCATAAATACTAAATGTAATTTGATGTAAATTATAACTACTACCTACTAACTTAGGCTTACTTCCATGGGAAAAAACAAAAATCTTAAATTGTACGCTCACAAAACAAAGCCATACCAAATTTCAATAAAAATATTACAGCATTTATATTACCTGTTCCATATCGATTTTAGCAAACAGGCTTGTATTCGTGACCTACGCAATACTGAATTCTAATATCAAAACCGCAGTCCATTCATCGCTAGCCAGCGTTGCGTAAAAAAGAGCGAATGTAGGTACGGTCCGCTCGAATAACCACTGCCAATGAAAAACTCCCGATTGAAATGTTTATTCAAACACAATGGGATATATGGATTATAGCTCTCCTACAAAAATATACCGATTCACTAAAACTGAACAGATTTTTCCATAACGGCCAAATCTGGTTTGAAATTTATGTTTGTGGTAATAATGAACGGCGATGTTGATTGATTACTTTTAAATAAACCACATATTTTTTGTGATTATATATATACTGTGCGTGTGTTTGTTAAAATTTGAAAATCTTTTTTATAAAGTGTTTGTTGAAAATAACAAAATATTGTGTTATATAAGTTTTATCATTTGACGAAAATGTAAATGTAATGTTCCGTTTATTTCCCAGTGAATCATATCCACTAAAGTTATTTTATAGTATTTACCTCTTATTATATTTTCGTTAATTTGCTTAAAAACCTATTAATAATTATTACCACAAATAACACATTCAATACTTCTACCGTGGTAAGAAAAAGGTTTAATAATAATTGCCGGTCATTCGGAGTGTTCGTTGCGAGGAAAGAGCACTCACTTAATTTCCTGATTTGTCCCGTCTCCAGCTAATAAGCGCTTGTTGGTTTTAACTCGCCTCGGATGAAACGTCCCACTGTGTAATAAACTGATATAGCCGCTGCAATTATGCTGCATATTCGCGTTCAATTTTATTCGTAGTGATATTAAATAGAGCTTTCAATAAAAGTTGGGTCAATAAAACAAATGTATTTTATAACAGAACTTCATTGTACCTCAATATGTGTGAATATTAAAGAGGTTAGTTTCTAGTCATTATTAATTAAAAATATTTTGAAATGTTACTTTAATTATTATTTTAAAGTAGTTCATTTATTTGACAGTCTGCATGAATTTCGTAGCAGGTAGCTACGAGACGCAAAATACTGTTTATTGCACCAAGTATTAGAATGAGGCTATAGTTTTAAACATTTTCTCGATAAATAAAACAAGCGTGTATGAATTCTATCTTAATTTTTAATTTTAAAGCTTTTTAAAAGCTTTAACTTAACAACATAAAATATATTATTCAGCTTGAACTTCTCCGAAAATGACAAACTGAAGTAAACAAAAAATGTGACTCTGCATTCAGAGGTCCGAAAATATTCATGTGTCCCTTAAGAAGTTCTCACAAAACGGCTGATAAAGGACCCTCGAGCCTTTGAGACATAAGTTTAGAAATAATAGACGTGTCCAAATAAATATTCGTAACGTGAATTTTACATGCTAAAAGTTTCAGAACGTATTTAGTGGCAAAGTACTTTATCGCCATTTAAGAACAAAACGGGAAAAGTGTCAACAAAAACAGCTATTACAAATAACCTTTTTATAAATCGATTGGGAATTCCTCTTCGTTTTCTCAACAGGAAAATTCCATTTTGCAAACACAAAACTGGGAACAGACGACACAGACCTAAATACCTTGTAAGTAAACGAAGCGCAATAAGTAAATAACGTTTTCTTCTTTGAGAAAATTTCGCAACAGACGCCGTTGGAAACTTTAAACAATTTCTAACAGATTGATACTCTGGGGCGCTGCGGTCATTCCCCAAACTTATTACTCCAAACAGTGGAGAGAAATTAATTACGCCCGTTAATTTATATTTTTATTCTGTATTGTTGTTTTTTTTGCTCTATATCATGACAAAAATGTACACAATGATAATTTGTATTTGATTTTTTTCAAATGCCAAAAACATTTTATGTAGATAAATTGGAGTGTAATAAATATCTGAAGCATTATGAGAAAATTCTCAGAATACATGATAGCAATTTCTGGAGATATGTACAAAAAATAAATAATTTTTCTTATCGCGTATGATAAGAATGAAATAAACGAAAATAATAATTTGATATTTAACATCTTATTTTAATATCATAAAACGATGTACAAGGATAAAAATATATTGTTAACTGAAGTAATTGAAAGTAAACAATCGCACTTTCGTTAATTAAAATCAAATAAAGTGACTGAAAAATTGAAAACTGCCTAAATAATGCCTAAAAAATAATAATGCCGCCTGCCTGTGCAAAAATACTTTATCCATTTTAAAAAAAGCTATTTTTTTATAAATTACATACTTAATCATACCCTGATGATTATGTGATTTATTTTAAAAATAATTTAAAATGGAACAATTTTTAGATACAAATCAAATAGCTATGACATCAAATGATAATAAATCGAAAAACAAAGACATAACATTGTTATTTATAGATAACATTATGATTCAGCTCTGTCAGTAATCTAAACGTGTGATTTCACACAAACACTGATAAAGGCAGCAAGTTATCAATAAAATCAGGCAAAGGTAAGGTATTATCGATGTTTTTATCAGTTCGCTTATAGATACAGACAAGTGCTACGCGTTAATTGTTGTGCAAGAAGATAAAACATAAAGCAGTAAGTATTTTAATTATTTATATAAAAATCAAATCTTATGTAAACCAAGTTATTATCTTTAGAGAAGTTTGTAATTAGGTTAATAGATTAAAACATTACTTAACATAATAATAACATAAAATTAATGATTCCTAGGTACTAATATTATGGAGTAAATGTCAAAGCCATACCCGGTCTCCAAATTCATTAAAGTTACTAGAAAACGACGCACAATATTGCGGTGCTAATATCGCCCGTAATGTTTATTACGTAATTTATAAAGTAATTCATTAATAAAAAAACAGTGTTATATAAGAATTTTTAACCAAATTAAGAAGGTTTAAACGTGTAACAATGGACGGTTGATACAAAGACCATCTATTATACTGTTTTTATATTATATAAAAACTTTTTATATCCTCCATTTTGATAAATGGAAATGAAACAAATCTTCAAAAAATACTCATTTGTTTGCTTAATTACGTTTTGGACAACGACAGCGTAATGATCGTTAAAATAATCACGTTATTGTAAAATTAATTTGCACTCACGTTTAAAATCATAAATTTCAGACATGCCACCGCCGCACGCTCTTCCTTGCGGGCCCAACTGCAGAAACGGGTACTGCGCCCCCCACTGCTACTTTGCCAGCCTTCCACCACTGCCTCCACACCTGCAGACGTACTCGCCGCCGCCGTATAGCACACCGCCCGGCCAGAATCAACCACCATACGACTGTTATCCACCTCAGTACCCCCCGCATATGCCCCCGCAGTACCCCCCGCATATGCAGCCTGAGTACCCGCCGCATATGCCATTACCACCCCAATATCCACCGAATATGCAACCTTATCCACCACATCTGCATCCTCGTAATGATGTACCGGACGCAATGAGGCGGTGATTTAAGTTGTTCTTTTTATACATTTGTATGTGTTTTGTTTGTGAAAATAATCAACTTTGAAAATCTAAGACTGATCAAGAATTTGGTTTGTTATCATTGTATCTTCTTAAATATTAAAACAGTTAAATGATTATCGTGTGTTTTTATTAATATGGTATTATATCTAATTATAGTGAACAAGTCCTAATATCTACAAAAAAGGTCACAACGACACGCTTTGTTCCGGCGTGTAATTAGTGGAACATACATTTAATGAGTTAATTAAGAATATACAAGTGGTCGGGGTCATTTCTGACAGTGGAACAAGTAATTATTTCATCTCTCTCTAGGGAGGAGCCAGCTACGTTCTTATTAAGAAAGTTTTTTCTTGTAACAAGATTACGTACACCAGATGTGTTTGATCGCATTCGGTACAAGTATCATGAGGGAAGCGGTCTACATGCCTCGTATACTAAATGCCGATCGATTTATTCTATCACTAATGTAATGGTACTTTTAGAGCCAACCTCGATCTATATAAAATTTTGAAATAACTTTGATTATATTTAGGCGGGTATGGATATCCTTATCTGCCTAAATCGATAATATCACCATTTTAGATAACAATTCGTGCTAACTATCACCGATAACTGACTATTTGTGAATTCAAATAATTAATATCCATTACAGATAAAGACTGTTTATTGCGTTTTATTTCTAGTCTTTCACAAAATAAAAATCTTTCACAAAAAGCAACTCAATTCAAAGTTTTAGTGTTTTGAGTTTTTACATACCAACATGTGAACTCTAATTTGTTTCTAAAAATTAATTCATACAAAAATATATTTTATAATCTGTCCGCTCTTTTAGCCGCACTCTAAATGAGATTTTTTTTATTATAATACGTGTTATGGGCTTCAGTGAAAAAACGTTACCTACTTATGGGTTTGTGCCAAATATTTAGCACTAGCGGTCCGCCCGGCTTCGCCCGTGGTACAAATTAACGTTTTCTCTACATAAGAACCATCCTCGTACTTCAAGGAATATAATAAAAAAAGAATTATCGAAATTTGTCCACCCGTTCACGCGTGATGCCGCGGCCGCGGCCGTGACCAAGGAAAACGGGTTTTTTTTTATATATATATATAGATTATTTATTTGTTACGATACATACCTGCATGAAGAACTTTTGCATGTACTCGGTTGCCATTTGTTCCAAAAGTTCCAAGGTCCGGATTTAGGTGTTATATTGCTTCTAGGTACATATTTTTGGAGACAATTTCAATATTATTTAATCTATTTTGTAATATCATCCTACGAGACGAAGAGCGTGTATCTATTAATATTGATACGTTTTCTCTTTTTCGATTATGTTTTCTGGCTTACTAGTTTATTAATTGTTGTCAATGTATAATTATTTAATTTACAAATTATCAGCTCTGAATCAGCTCATCCGATTTGATCGATTGACCCTTGGGTGGTTGAAGCGCTCACCATTAGGCGCCCCACCAGCTCGGTTTAATAATAACAGCTGATTTTACATCAGTTACTCATATTTCTAACATGGATTTTAGCTTTCTTCTTGAGTGTTTCTATCATTTAATAAATACTTTACTCATTTACTTGCTTTCGTAATTAATTGAAGGAGTACGGTAAATAACCTCGTTTTAACTAATCAATTAATTAAAGTTATCGTTGTCACAGACGCGCTTTTCACATTTATATGATGGAGTCTACACTAAAGGGAAATGAAATCATTCTATTGAACACTAAATAAATTCTTGTAAAATGCAAACATGGCCCGTATCCAGAGTTAAATGGGGCATTAATAATTGATTTGCACTACATGGAATCGCTATCAATCCAGTAGGCCAGCATAAATATCGGTAAGTACACCGAATGAGTTAGTATTACAGCGGTCGCGGTGACCCGGTCGGATGTTCGTAACCCTCCAATATCCGGCGTTTTAACCCTCTACACGTTTTTTTAGCCATTGCAGCCGAAAACTATAGTTTGTTCCGAACTATTGAATCAGGATACTGAGGAAATCAATTATTAGACTTGTGTGGCTATCACTTAACAGTTGTTATAATAAATTAAAAACTTTTGGCGTGTATCCGAAAACTGACAAAGACTGTTCCTTTATTGTCGATTTATGTTGTTTATAAAGAAGATGGCTGATACAGAAATTCATGCTTGTTAAGTAGGAATAAATTATAACAGACAATAGTAGAAGGATTATTAAAAGAAGACAATACTGCAATTTCGTGCCCGACAAAGTCAATGTGTTAAGTGCGCATAGTACAACTTTCATTATTCAGCTTTAAGTTACATATCGCAAACAAAGCCGTAAAAATAGGCATTGTATAATGTATACACAAGCGAACAGTCTAGTATCATGCACGAAGTTATCGCGTGTTTCAGAACGAAACAACATAAATTAGGGACTCGACCTAAATTATTTTTTATTCGACATTCGTGACTGTTCCTCTGTATAACGTGTATAGGTATATTAAACGAACTACTATGAAGCTTTTATACACAACCCATTATTACGAGTTCCTAGTAATTATGTGACATTGTATATCAGCTATGTGGGTTACAAACATTGTCTATAATTACAAAATTAAAACTTGATCGATAACTTTTTGTATGGTTGAAAGTTTCATTTCAGGATTTATTTTACAATACCTACTAGTATTATAATATAGTAATAAATGCTGTGGTGTTAATATGCATCTAAAATCAAGCTATAAATATCTAGTATCACATAAGAATAGGTACATAAATGTCAAAGGTAAGCATAAAACAATATTTTCAAAGGTTAAACCTGTTGAAAATTAAGTTCCTGTATAACCTTACATTATCCATTTATCTATGTATTTTATATCAACTTCAATGAGCAATAAATTATGGCAAATTCTTTTGATGCTCTTACTACCTAAATTAATCCATGTTCAGAATGTCTATAAAAGTCAAATCCATAGCAGATCATTAAGCTGTCTCTTTATATTTGAGCGCCGTAGAATCCTTTTCGATTTGTGGTAAAAATAAAATTAAAAAGATCCGCTTAGACTTTGATTTGTCATCTCCTTGTTGAATGATGTTAAGCGTATATTTCCATAATATTTATTGGGAGTAGCGTAGCTTGTATATTCAGAGTCGGTCGTTTTCTCATACGGGTTTTAGAATCTTCCCTCTTCGTCTTACAATGGTACATACTTGCAGCGAAAGCCGGGGAAAAAGAAAGGTTACAAAGATAGTTGGGTGATCCTTGTACATACCATTTTTTATAGAAATCTCGTAAAACCTAGGTAAAAATTATGTAGCAGAGCTGCTTCCGTTTAATGATGCAAGGGCCTAGCGTGCAGTACATCAAAATTTTAATGTTTGCAACGTCAACTAGGCATATCTCAGGTCACGGCTACGGCCCCAATCATGCGCCAAACTCATCTAGGTTACACCCGCAATCCAGTTAAACTGTTGGCTTTTTCACTTCAAGTGCTAATTGGCACGGTTGTTCGAACATCGCTTAGATATAGCCTAGACTCTGATTATCTAGCGAAACTAAACTTTTGTGGGGCTAATTTGTAACTATTAATTAGGGACTGCTTGTTTATTCCAATTATGGAAAGTTAAATATATGCCTAACCTTCTTTGAATAGTTTGCAAATGTTTTAAAAAGACAAGTGTGCAAAAAATGTAAAATTTTTCTATCTAACTTTCTTGTTAACAAAACTAAAAACTTCCCAAGAACTCTATCACTAGCTCATTGGCTATCACAAAATCTTTAATAAAATGTAATTAAAAATTCAACTTGAGGTAAAGACAATACCTTTGAGACATAAACACGTGTAGATGGCACTGTAAAGCAAGGAAACTAGCCACTTTCACAATAAACGGGCTGAGCAAAGCGACTCCCCTGTACTTAATTAAAAAATTTCACAACAGGTTGTTTGCCGCGTTCTAGAAAATGAGCAATACAATTTTTTGCAGGCAGGTGCACAAAGGCCGCGCAGACAATAAAAAAATCAAAGATAACTCCGAGTTATTACTCTATGAATGTTGAAACATTTTCTATTCAAGCATTCACGGTTACAGGGGAAAATTATCACTTTTCTCACAATAATAGTCAAACCTTTCATAGCAGCAAATTGATAGTGAAATGTTTCAAAGACTTATCGTTTACTATTTATCGTTTCTCTCAATCTTCACCCACCGCGCCGTCTATAAAAAAACTGGCTTATAAATAAAATTATTATCACAGTTACTTACTTAAATACTTTTAACTTTCTTAAATGTGCTTAAGTGGAAACATCAAATTTAAATATCCTTGAAATGTATTTAAAATGAAAAAGATTTTTCATTAAAAAATATTACTCTTCTAAAAATGTATTAATATATTTTTTCATGGAAATACGCTGTTAATTAAATTTTAAGTCAAAATAATCTGGGTATTAATCCTGTTGTAATAAAGTATTTTTAATCTTGTTTCGTGTTATGATATTGTAAAGTGTGAATATAAAAGTGTATATTAAACTACGTGTTTTGTTTGAATAATGTTTTGGCTATTTTTAAAATAGCTTACATTTTACTGTAGAAATGACTTTTACGTGTGTATAACCGGTGACGATATAAAGCTACCCAAGTTCATATTCCGATACAGCTTTCATGCAGTGAACTTCAATAAATAGAGCTTTATTCATAAATATCTTCCGAAAACATTGCACAGAGAAATAACACTATTATTAAAGATTTCGAAATCCAGTAATACAAAGTGAATTCAATACGAAACTGCGGCTCGTTCCGATGCAAATGGCGCATCGTTGAAATATGCGACACTAAATGAAATCATAAATTTTGGTAAATAGGGACCAAGAGGTATGTGCTTTGCGATTTCCTCGGATTGCGTTCAATTTATAAAATACACTAATATGAAGATATAGCTAACTAAATATGTATTGGTACATATTTTTGAGAAAACTTTTTTATCAGTGGCAAGGCATTATGAATGTTAAGTATATTTATTGTTAAGTTATAGACAAATCAAAATTATTTACGTTAAAATGATGTAAGTAAATTCAAATATTAATGTATAAATACGAATAGATCGCCTAGATTGAAATTTTACCAAAACTTGGAGAGTCCTATAAAAAGGCATTAACGTATGAATTTATTGCATTTCTTAAGTAGGTATATTATTATAGCAATTAACCATCCGAAAGCGATAAAGTCATAAATTAATGCTAATTAATTTAAGACATGGTCACATCATTCGGTCAACCGCGACATGTTGGTTTAACTCTTGTTAACCAAACTGCAGTGTAGCGTAAGTATTAATGAGCATTAACAAGTAATGTTCATTTAGTCGATGCTAGAATAATAATTTAATGTACCACTACCATATTAATTATTAAACCACCATATTAATAAAATAATTGGTTACACAATATATAATTTACAAAATAATAAATATCGTCATATCGTAATATTTTTAGCTACCAATTTACAAAATTTGGCCAAAAACCAAATAAAAACAGAAATGTTACCTACGCTTTAAACTTCTACAGTCCTTTTGAATGGCAAAAGATATCATTACTATACAGAGTGGATTTTTCAAGTGAACTTTCCAAATCCTAAACTACGAGGAATATCGAAAAATTGTGAAAGGCGCCTCGGGCTGGTTTTGAGAAAGAAAAACTAGAAGACGCTAACCAAATCCGCTCAATAAGCAAAGAATATAAACATGAAGATTAATCTTTCACCTTTATACTTTATCCGAAAAGTGGTTTGTGTATAACGTGGGTGTAGTAACTATACTTTTATAGTTACTACATAGTTACTTATATATTATATTATTTATAGTTACTACTTTTATAGAATGCCCTTGTATCTTTAAGGGCATTCTTTTAACGTTTAAAAATTACTTTCCTGAAATAATAAATGAAAATAATAAATTTTTCATTTATAATCCAATAAATTAATTAATATTTTTCAGGATCTATAGGCATGTACGTACCCGAAGTAAGTGGATTATGCATTATTATTTTTATGACTCCCTCATAAACCGAGCTCACCTGAGCTGAAGAAGTTAAGGTTTATTTACGAAATTGAATTTCTTCTAAAGTAAACATACACACCGTAATTTTATGATTTTTACTTTATGCTCGCCTCTAATATTGTATTCAGAGCGTTCAGACAACAAGCCGGGAAATTTTTCATAATTGAATCTGAGGTTTAAGAATTTAAATTTGAAATACCTTTACTTTTTAAAACTTATCAACTACATCCGGAGTATTTAAATTGCATTTTTCAGTACCTTAAATAGTAAATAATTTTTCTTCTTAACAAGTCAGAGTTTTAAACACGTTTTAAAGCATAGTTGATACACCAGAAAAAAGACCATAATGACAAATAGACATGTTAAATAAAAGGGATAATTTTATAAAATCAGGATGTTCAAAATTCCTTTAAATGAACATTTTTACCTCGAAACAGTTAAAAGGGAAACGTTAATCTCTAAACACGAAATTATTGTACCGAATTTAATGCTTATTTAAAAACATTTAACGTAAAACTTTCGAGAAAACAACGAAGAATCGTTTATTAAAGGCTTTTTGGTTATTTCATAAATATTATAACTAGCATCATATTCTAACATTACAATATACCACATAGTAAAAAGTGCTAATAAATATCTTAAAATTTACTTACCTACCAATCTTAACATGACATTTAATAACCATTCACTAGAGTCAAAACGGAAAACAAAAGTTAAACAGGCAGCGCTATCCAATATAATTCCAATCATAGACACTCCAATCCTTCTCAAGTGTAAAATATCTCCGCCAAAAGTTGGCGTTCCCACTCGAACCTCTAACAACGTCGTTTGGTACGAACTTATCAGGGATCCAAAGGACTTTGTTAATCTTTTGTCGTACAATAAATGAGGAACGCAATATAAAGGGTAAAGTTCACACATACCAAGTTTCTCAAGATTGATGGGGCTGTCGCATGACTAGGATTAACATTATTAATTGGTAACGACGAAATTATTCAGCGTGTACTAAACGATATTACATAAATTTACGTAGTAACTATTTAGTAGTCTGTGGTAAAATGCTACTAACATTGTCGTGCAGAATCTGATAAAGTGCGGTTCCACGAAAGTTCTCATAGTTATTCTAACCTATACTTAAATGTTCCATTGACCTTGTAATTAACCCAAAATAAGTGTGGGTTTTTTTATTTAACTTTATTTGAATTTCTCGTAATAATGTGCCAGTCCTAAATAATAATAACAATTATAAATATTGATTTATTGCATCCATTTAAAATCCCATTTGCAATAAAGTAATTAATTTCACCAGGCAGCCATTACATTTCCAAAAAGTTCAACCTGTTTATAAATTGTAAGGCTAATGAGAGTTCTTGAGTTTATTGTGTAACTGAGCGAGAGAATATTCAAAACTTCTGAACTTATTCGAAGTAAATCACGCTGAAATTTACACCGTCATTTATTTATAATGAAAACGTGCTAAAAGCTTCGGAGATGCCGTGTTTTCATGGCACGGTTTGAAAACGAGAATGTGAAGTTAATTACTGTTTGCTTGAACCGAATTCCGTTAAACGCCAACTCGTTACTGTGTTACAGAAATATTGGATGGTAAATATAAAAAATAAGTGAGTGCCGTAAGTATTTTATTTTCAAAGCAATCCTCCAGGGTAAGCTGTTGTTACCGACTAAATAAATTGCTGGATTTTTTAAAGGCTTTACGCGTTACTGTGATCAATGGGGGAGCTTTGCAGGTTGTAATGGAGGATTTTCTACGTCTCTTTCTGCATCTTAAACTTTAAATATTGCCATCTCCGTCTGGACTTGCTGAGCTTTTCAAAGTACCGTCGGCAGCGAGTTGTCAATTCTTATTAGCGAAGGTTTCGGTTGTTCATATAGCTTTCTTTAATTTGATTGATACGGGGATCCAGTAAAGTAGAAGGGAAAACAAGATTCTATTCCTTTATTTGAAAACAAATATTAATTCTAACTTTCTTATCGAAAAATTTATGAAGTAATTTATATCTTTCGCAATAGAAGATATAATTTTTAGTGGAAAAATAAATCTCCATTTCTCAAAAGACGTTAAATCAATCTTAATTTAAATTAGTTTTGTAAGTAATTAAGCATTATCACGGATTCCAATTCACAATTCAATTACACACACTAATTACAAAACCATCAAATTTTCTTGCACGAAAACACTCTGTTGACATTTGACAGTTTAATTAAGCATGTACTTAGTCTGATACGAGGGTCTGAGGCGGAATCGAGGTCCAATCAATCCAGTACCATGTTACCGTGTGTACATATATACCTGTATAGATACACCTAACGAGTAAACGTCTTTTGAGTGTAAAGATTCCTTGAACTGTGACAGATATTTATGTTTTATAATGATGTTGAAAATGTCCATCTATCACGTTATGGTTAGAACAAGGTTAGAATCACACATGATGCATTAAAACGAGTATATTACGCACTTGCAAAGTTGTTGCGTTGCCAACATTAAACAGAATTGGGGCTGCGAGACGGATCTATAGACTAAAAACTTGTCATCGGAATAAAATACGATTTATCTATATTTAACCTTAGTTTGAAAATATTAAATAGTAAGAATATGATCATAAGGATCGACTATCAGTATTTCTATTTCTAACAGGACTGTGACAAAATATTACATAGGTAAGAAACAAGAATCAAAGGATAAAAATTATTATTAGAAATTTGAAACATCTATATGATGTATTTATCTCGCCTTAAAGTATTTGTTTGTGCGAATATACAATTTATCAACATGATCAATTGCCAATGTGTGCCAAAGCCAAGTGTTAAGTGTGAAGCGCTCCACGATCCACGTTAAAAAGCCACGTCATCAATTTACGTCGCTTTGCCATGGAGATGAATGGCCTAAGCCCCATTCTTTTCATCTAGACTTCTATGCGACTGACACAAAAATACATATTAATTGGGACCTAAAAATATGGAAAAATTGAGGTTAATCTGTTTTTAAACTACCTAGTTGCCATCTACAAATCGCGCTGGGTACTTCATTTTAAACTCAACATCTTCAATAATAATTATTATCTATAACAAAAATTACTCAGTGATGTTAAATTACGGATACAGCTCTTACCAAATCAAAGTTGTTACATTTAAATGTCTGTAATTTTAAAGTTATTCAATAAATATAAAATGTACAAATTAAAATAAACAACCGAAATAAGCGATGAAAGCTTGAAAACTGGGTATTTTATGAAGCAAAACGGCACACTGAATAGTGTTTTAATTACTTAGATTCAAAGTCGTTTCATTCCAATAGACGATGTAAATAAAAAGTTGAAATAGACGATACCCGTTTGCGGGATGCAGAGAGCACCTAACTGAGCAACTCATAACTAGAATAACGAAACTGTTTGCTCTACCACATTTTGATGTATTGCAAACGATGCAAAGCGCGGTGTTGCATACACAACGAAAAAAATATGCAAATCTTTACCATATTATGCTGATAATGCTAATAATAATTGAAATATAAACACGCTCTTTGAAACTTGCATTTTTAATGTGTATCTATATGTAAAGATTTCGGCTATATTCTACCATTCATATTTTTATAAACATTCACACGAATACAATTTTTTTTGAAGTTAAGAGAATCTACTCAGATGGATCTAATACGCAGGAGCATGTAAATTGAAATTTTTAAGCAGACAATTATAAAAATCTCTAAATAATTCTTCTACAATGTAATAAGGAATTCATAAATTATAATCCCAGCGTCCGCAAACAATTTCGTACTACATCTTCAAGTGTTTAAATAACCATGTTCTAAACTAGCTGATGCAATATTCCGTCTGCCCAAAAGTTTATCTAGCTTCACAGACGCTGTTAAGCTAATTAGGCACTTCTCGCCGAAATAACCGGGCCTATTAAAAATTCAGTTTGTTAAGTGCAGATCAGTGTCGTTGCAGTTTCTATCTGCATTTAGCCTGTCGCAACTGGACCGCTGCAAGCTATGCCTGTCTGCCTGTCGCGCTGCAAATAGACCTTTTGAACATGGAGTAAGAGATGCTAGGCAAAATTATAGCATTTTCATAATAATACATTTCCGAGACGGTTCAAATCGTCTGACGTTGATTCTTTTTTAATTCCAGTAGCATAGTCCTTTGGAAAATACCTAATATAACTTCAAAGATATAGAGATAATAAGTATGGATATCGTCACAAATTTTCATATTTTTTGCGAATAAAGCGATCTTATTGCCTTATATTTAAATGGAATTTTCCAGAGATGTTTATGTCTACCACAACACGTTTCGGTACATAATCTAAAAGCTGGAGGTTTTATAGAAACCACATCGCTTCGTGGGCTGAATTTACGCTTATTAACCTTATTTTGGTTATTTAACTTATAAATATTTACCTGTGAAATTCTTAGAAAATATAATTAAATTAAATCAGTAACATGAACACAAATTATGAAATTGTATCCTATACCTATTTCTAGGTAAGTAGAGTATTATGTATGTAACATGTATAGACCGATACATCTACGTTAAACAGGATTCCTGGGAAATTCAAGAAATCGCAAACAATATAAATTAATTTTAAAATATCATAAATATTATACACGCTATCTCTTAGCGCACAAAAGATGGCTAGACTTCTGAAAATAGCCGTCTGTAAATGTGAAAATTGATTTTGACAACGCGCTCTATTTGAACCCATGTATTGTAAAAGCTTTTGTTAATGCAAGATCCATTCTGGGAGTGAACCCGTCAGAGGGAACACTCCTCAAAATAATTTGACATTTGAAAAATTACTCGAGGAACGAAGTTTCCTTGACTTTAGCATTTATTTTTATGAGAGCAAAAAAAGAGCAAAGAGCAATAAGAAATTGACAAAATATACAGTGATATTTAATAAAATGGAGTATATTTTGGTTTTATTTAAATGCAATTGATTAAGCCTACGAAAGGATTAAAGATATTCATAAAAAAATAAAAGTTTTCGGGAAACTAGGTACTTACAAAGTATTAAGTACTTAGATTAGAGCCATAGATTATACCTACGCGAAACTGCCATTAATCTTAGTGGAGATTACTTCAATAAAAAAGCTGATAAAATTGAACTATAGAATAGTACATGTAGCTTAAATAATATATACGACATTGTATAAATATAAGCCATAGGTACAGTGTAGATAGTGATTAGTGAAAGCCATCCCCGAATAATAGGATTCCTTCACATCACCGAACTATATTTCTTTTTGTATCATATCATAACCTTTAAAGCGCTAACAATAGAGAAAAAAATGAGAAAAAAATATGTTTAAGGTCCTTTTAGTTCACTTTTATTATTAGGTTATTTTTAGTTCACATCAATAAAACTTAAAATAAGCATAGGTAGGTATCACACTTTTTATAGCTCTTCTATTTCAACAAATTTAACATTCCGCGTAATAAAACCTTAACAGTTTTATTTTGAAATAAAATTATTAACTTCGCACTTTTACGAATGTTTTAATTTTGTTACATCTCAGTTTTTGTTCGCTAGTGAAATAGACGCCAAACTAAGTACTTGAACGCTAGAACTTGCCCTAAAGAAGTTCTAACAAGTCTTACGTCTTGCAAGCATTAAGATGTTACGTACGTTCTCTCTTTACAAAACACTAGCAATGCCCTGCGGTTTCACCCGCATAGATAGCGATATCGTTACAGTGAAAAGTCTACTATAGGTCGGACTATAGGTTTAATTTTTAATCACATGAAAATCACCTTTACCCCGTCCCGCACTACGGCCTTTTTTTTTTGTTTTAGTGGGGACTGGGGAAATCTTTCATAGATACCCACGGCCTCCGGGGGAGGGGCCGTGGGTTATGTCGGATTCCTACCGACCAAAACCCCACTGTGTTCCGTCAAGACGCATATTGGTAGAATTCCTCCGTGACCCCCGCACTACGGCCTGCTCGAACAGTATACCTACTATTTTCTGTAGATTGACACTTTTAAAATTCGTTATATCTTTTGAATGGAATATCCAATTCTTTTCATTTAAAAAGTATTTTGCTGGTATTGAAACAGTCTATAATAAAACATTATTTAATGGGATAAGGATTAATATATGTGTATGGATAACATGGTTTGATTACTGTCGGCACTTCTATTTACTTTGAAAACGTAAAAAAGTTGTTGTAGTAACAAAACTACTGAAGATGGACATATGGTATCGCGGACTTTCTTGTAGATATTGATCCATTCTATAATACCGTAGAACATTTTTTTGTTCTATCTTCAATAGATTCCGCAGCGCACGCGATGACAGAAGTTTTATTGAGGATTTTTTTACACCTTGGGTTACATTATTGCATTTTTGGTAAGGATCTCATATTTTTTTGAAAATGCAATATAGCCTATGTTGCTCAGTAAAGATGCAGCTTTCTAATGGTGAAAGAATTTTTGAAATCGGTCCAGTAGTTTTTGCGTGAAAACCATACATACATACATACATACATACATACTTACAAACTTTTCCTCTTTATAATATTAGTATAGAAGTATAGATAAACACGAGTATAGTATTACATTTTCAGCGCAGGTGAAGTGGTTTTAGCTGACTCGTACGTTTCTGATTACACATTAGACATTGACGACATTTAACTAGGTATTTCAAATAGAGACTGAATATTAATTAGCAGATAGACGCTTTGAGACAAAATTACTATGCAGTTACTTCGACAAATAATTTCCTGTTTAATATCTCATCAACTGAAAACCATTGCCACAAACATCGAGATAGTATGTACCACAAATAATAAACGATGATATTTAAAGGGCCACCAAAACTTTCTATTTTCTTTGTTTTGTAAAAGCCCGGCACAACTTTTCACAAAGTTTTGACCGAGCGATATTTATTTAATGGTCCTACTTTTATTTTCAACGCATTTATTCTTTGAACTCGAAATTTGGAAGTCACGGTGAAGTTGGTAATGAGAAGTAATGGCACCACTTGCTATGTAATTTATTACGATATACATATTACAAAAAACCTCCATTTCACAAATGCATTTTCTGAATTGAAAACATTTTTCTACTCAATAGCTACTTACTTACACCAAATTTTAAAGGAATGAAAAGGGTGTATTTCTTCTTTTTTCTTTTTAAATTTAAATGATTGTTGCAATTCAGCTTATTGAAAATAATACCTAAGTGAAGACAGATTTTGTTTATAATGGGAGTCAAATGGGGAAGATAAATTATTAAAATAGAAATAAAATTACGTCTAAGTCAAAATGGACATGGAAAGTGAACACATAGAAGAGCATGTTCTCTTAATATAATATACATATAATTAACTATGAGAATATTTTTCTTCGAAATGCATTATGGATCACGCCCTTACCCTCTGTTTTATTTATCAGGATCGAACAAGATACATCGAACAATACTGGTCGTCAACAAACTGTGCGAAGATTTAAACGTAAAACTTTACACTACACATCGACAAAATGTCTTGAACGAGAACAGCGAGGCACATGCGGGAATCATTGAATGTTTCCTACTTTTACAAGTTCAGCCGCAAACCAGCGAGCGAGTCTTGTTTTCATTGGTTTGTTGTATCTCAACACAGACATGGCTTAAAGTTGCCGCTTTCAAGTGAATACTTTCATACGTTCAGCTTGTCTCGCTCTTCGTTACTTTATTGAAACACAAACCGAACTCTGCTAAGTATTCTTTGCTTTTTATTTTCAGGTATGTTTTAACCGTAGCGAGATATTACGATGACTTCTTGTGAATAAAAACCAGTCGTAACTTTTTGAGGATAGGTTTTTCAATCTGAATTTGGATTTTTTTTTATTTTGTATTCCTTTAATTAATACTTTCTGCTGCTGGCTGCACAAGTTTGTGTGCATACCCAACCCACCTTTATTAAGAGAATAAGAGCAATACTTGGTTCGTACAAGAGGCAAGAGAGCAAAACAAGACTTTAAATTTAAAGTTCTTATGTGGAATTATTTCTTCCCCATCACAACTTTAATATAAAATCTATAGATTAAAGCTATTATTTAAAATGCTAAAACACCTGGATGCACAGATCCATAAAGATATAATTAATTACATCTCGCACATTAGCCGGATCGTTATACGGCCCTAGAGCGTCGTAACCAAACGGCTTTAACACATGCCCCATTGAATTTGCGATGTTTCAGTATTACCTAGTATGATTGTAACCGGTATTAAAGTACTATATTTTATTGCTAATGAGAAATAGTTCAGTTTAGTTCGTACTTCAGACTATTCTGACCTACAACTATCAACTATGTTACTATCGGAATTAATTTTCATTCATCATCATTCATATACCTTTACCTACATGTTATATTATTTTTTTACATGAAATTAAAATTAGAGAGAGGCATTTATTTTCTTATAGGTAATATAGTATCTCAACTACATCCTATGCTAAAGTTTTCGAACGATATTTTAATTAATAAGCTGTCAAATTAGATATCCAATGATAAATTGAGCCAAACGTTCATGATTTAGGCATTAAATTTATCCAGTAGGTGTAAAAGTATGTAAAATTAAAGTCAAATCAATCAATCAGTGTGAAATATGGCGGGGGATGATTGAGAGCTCGGGGTTCAATAACTTGACGAAAAATCTTCATCGCAGACTTTCATATCGCCGCGCGCCGTCGAATAACTTGGGAACTTATTGTGTGTAATTTAATTTATTTGAATTTTTTGCTACTTTCTTAGTGCTGAAAATGGACAGATGAGCTTTATCGTGATGCTTTATGCTTGATAAGTTAATGGTCATTCTGTCTTTAATATTTAAAAGATGGCCATTTAAAACACAGTTTAAAGCAAATAAAAAATGCAATAGGAAAGTACACCTTAAATATAGATATGTATACGGTTATCTACACATAAATTATGACATGATTATATATAACCGTATTATATACCCATTTATGAAAAAAAAAACGACTAGCTTCAGGGGAATAGGAATTAAAAGCTTAGAGCATATAAATTCAGCGCAATGATAAAAATTTCACTCGTCGTGTACGTTCAAACAGAAATTATAAAGGCGACAAAGGAAGCTTGCGCAAATGACGACGTGTTCTATCTACATCGTAACGAAATTAACTGGCTACCCCCTGCCTGGGGGTACTTAGCGGTGTAAGCGTTCTTATTACGGTAAAAATCTAATATTTTTATCTATGTACATACACAAAGGCGAGGTTACTCAGTTTCTGAGAAAATGTAGGGCTGAAAAAACTAATTTAAATTGTAATGAGGACGGCTGTGAGAAGGATGTACCTACGTTTTCTGATAAAAAAACACACTCCCTTCCCGTATAATTTATTTGCTGTATTATTTAATCAAAACAGCAACATTTTTTAATTAAAATAATGTAAATAACAAGGTGAGGCAGGATAAAAGATATGAACTAAAAACCCCTAGCCGTCGTCCGTGTCAATGAAAAGTATACCTATTCTCCGGAATAATGAAAAGGATTTCCTGTGAAAAGTAATTCTGAAAAATATGTAACAATACTTTATTTAAAAGAATATTTTGTAGAATTATAAGATATTATTTTAAAATTTTACTATTGCTAAGAATAAACTGCTTAAAGACGCACAATATTTTAAGTCAGTTTAAATAACAATTTATTATATACCTACGTGTATAAGAAACACTATGCTAAAAGCATCCGACACCTGTGCGATCCCAGAGCAAATTGTTTTAAAAGCATCCGTAAAATGATACCTACAACTTATTTTAATTTAAAAAATAAAACCGATGAAAGTAGTATGTATCAAATAGCCCGAAATAAAAATATTGACAGCAAATAAGGTGAGAGAAATGGTTTCTACTTTAAAAAGATTGGCCATCAATTACTCCAACATCGACAATGTTTTCCCAACTGTGTCTACTCCGGAGTATTGTGAGATGAAATACGGCTTTAACTTTTCTTCATTACCGCTCAAATGTTTTAAAAGTATGGGGCGTGAGGTCATTACGAAGAATTAAGGAGTTATACCGGCTGAGAAATTTATTTGTCCGCCCACTGTGTGATGAACAGGTCCCCTTTCAACTGAAAACTGCTAATCTACCACATTATATTCAGTATAAAAGTTCTCAAAAATAAATATTGTCTCTTATACTTTTATAAACTCACTCTGATGATTGAATGTTAAAAGTATGCTTTTTGGGTTTAAGGGTTTACGTATCAGAGCTTAAAAAATGTGTACATATAAACAACAACTTCACATATACATTATCCTTTGTAACATGACTTTATTACTCTGTTATTATATAATTGATCCTACTTAAATCATTAATTTAAATCAAATCATTAGCGTTCTGTTTATACTATAAATAGCTAGCTATTATATTGGTGATGTCAATTAAATCAGTGAGAAGCGGTTTAATCCGGGTCGGACGCAGGACACAATTATTCATCAGCAATATAAAGCCGGGTAATCCGACAATATTGACCGGTTCTATAGCGTCGCGCATACTACAAACCCTTGCATCGCGCCCTTATTTGATCTTCATTAAAACCTCGCAAATGTTGCGTTATGGATGTACGATTGCAATCAATAAACTTACAAATACCTATATCAAAACTGATTATATTTAAATGAATGCATTATTCAAGATATAATTGATCTGATTTATAAAAAATAGAACTTCGTTTCACCTACACCTTAAAGCACTTTAATAAATCGGATTTCTACTAAGAGCTCAAGGGAAATTTTTATTTAGATTACTTAAAAAATGGTATCTTATCTAGCTTTTAACGAAATGAGACTCTTTTTGCTTATATCGGATGTCTTTCCGTTAAATTTGTTTATGAAATAA
Organism: Colias eurytheme; assembly: GCF_061535395.1. NCBI lineage: Eukaryota > Metazoa > Arthropoda > Insecta > Lepidoptera > Pieridae > Colias > Colias eurytheme. The sequence goes on along the minus strand of NC_142993.1, from coordinate 5,557,155 downwards.
TCAGATCCATGTTAAATAAAGTAAAGTGTTTATGGATGATGATTTTCATTAATTACAGATATTGATTTATGTTTTAAAATTATTTTACCAGTGTTTTTAATTCGCTTTAAATCAACTGATAGCAGGTGGGTTCCTGCTATCGGTTATCCGGTTTATTTTGTAAGTGTGCTAAACTTTCGTACTGATAAATAAAAGATTACTTTGAGTCTAGACCGGGAAGGCTTTCTAGCTAATGGCTTTAAAAATATTTCATTTCTAGAATTGTTTCAACTCAGAAATGCGCCAAGTGACAGTTAAACTGATGTGTTCTGTTGTGGGAAAGGCGAGTGTACATTTATTAAATGTCTCCCTTAAAAGTGGTACTTGAGAGTCAGTTTTGCAAATGTATTGTTGCGTCCATATTGAGAATGCGAATAAATGGATTTGGAACTTTGAGAGTTGATTAATGGCTTCGCAAATGTTATTATATAGAAACTTTGTTATTATGACCTAAAATTTCACGTGTTATTTTAAATTCTGTGATGGACTGCCCACGCGATTGAATAACAATCTTGCCTACGGCCATATCATATCCACATATATTTATATTATTTCACGTTTATAAAATAAGTAAACCTTTTTTATGAATCATGTTTACATGGTATATTATAATTATATTTCGTTTAAATTAATAACTTAGAAGCTTATAAATAAATTAGGTAAAATATAAACCTACTCACACTTACCTCGTCTACTTCATATTATTAGGTCATTTATATTTTAAATTACTACTTTTCTTTAATATATATAGGTAATTTACCACCCTCACAATAATAATAGTCTTAATTTTATAAGTCAATATCTAAATGCTAAATAGTTATAGCATATAGAGTTATCTATACCTACTTATTGATTATCTACTACCGACCTTGCTACCTATGTGTTGAAGAAATTCAACTCGTGATTCTAGAAATCTTCTTTCTTCTTTCTTAATTGACACAATAAATTGAATAAATTCCGTGATATAATATTCATTATGATAATACTATGTACCAGACCTTATTACGTTTTACTCTCAACAGTAATTAATCTCTCTGGCGCCCTCTCAGTGTACCAAATATCGTCTTAATATCCACCCCGGTACAGATTGGATTACAAAATCGATTTTAATGGGTGGCAATATTGATAATAATTAATAGGTATAAGAGCGTATACGCATTATGCGGGTAACCGCATTGCGGGTAGCCGTCCGGCTGACCGCAAGCACAATTATGTACGGAATATTCATTTCTATGCGCACTGTGCGGTCTGCGGTAGCCGCATCGCAGTGCGCATAGAAATGAACATTGCGGGTAGCCGTCCGGCTGACCGCAAGCACAATTATGTACGGAATATTCATTTCTATGCGCACTGTGCGGTCTGCGGTAGCCGCATCGCAGTGCGCATAGAAAGCCGCATTGCGGGTAGCCGTCCGGCTGACCGCAAGCACAATTATGTACGTAATATTCATTTCTATGCGCACTGTGCGGTCTGCGGTAGCCGCATCGCAGTGCGCATAGAAATGAATATTACGTACATAATTGTGCTTGCGGTCAGCCGGACGGCTACCCGCAATGCGGCTACCCGCATAGTGCGTATACGCTCTTACACTCGCAAATTGCTTCTAATTTTCGCCTACATAACAACCGTTCGGCAATTTATTTAACTATTTTTTTATAAAACTATTCTATTCGGGTCTACATATTTTGATTTAAACATATCTATTGTAATAAATATACACGACATTTTATTGCGTTCCCTCAAAATGTTATACAGCAACAAGCGATCAATTTGAAGTAGTCACGAAAGCTCAGCGTAGCATACCGCTACGAAGTTACGATAACAAAATCTAACAAATGATATCCAATCATAAAATGTACATGAATTTTCGTCACGCAAGCGAAAATTAGTAGTTACGATACCTACATTGTACTGAAGGTAAAACATTGTTGCAGATGTACTGAACTGCTAGTAATAAAAGTTCCTTCATTGTATTATTTTACCTGTGGTTACATCTACGGCTAGATCTACGGCGTTTACAAATATGTATGACAAAAATGACTATATTCTCTTTCGGTAGTTTATGATGAAATGAAATTATATCAAACAAAGCGAATTATTTCCATATCTCCTAGTAGCGGGAAAACCACGGAAAAAATTGTATTTGACATGTTGATATTCTATGTCGTAAAACGATTATACTGCTACACGGGCTACACGGAATTTTCAGCACGTGGCGAAATTCGGAACTAATGCTGTCATCTTCGTGTATAACGCCATCTAATGACGGATCGTTGAGTGTGTTGTTTGGTACGGTTGTAATGTTTCCTCTGTTTACAATAATTTTACCCTTAGATTACAAAATAAAAGGCAGATGGAGCATGACAATCGTCCATCGCCCTTGTCAAAGAAAATACGAAATCAAAAGCAAATACCAACCTGCGCCAGAGCACATACGTCAAAAGGGGTTTGCAATTTTAGTAAAAAAATACTGTCTCTTGATATTAAAATGCTGTCTTGTGATCTAAGATTTTTCCCTTCCTTTCTCATTTCAAACGACCTAAAACTATAAATTGAATATCACGTAATCTTAACTTCACCCCACACCCTCAAGACCTGTACTGCAATATCTTAAGAAAATAAAATATTTTAATAAGTCGCTTCGCGTTGCTCGTCGCTCGTCGAAGGCTCGTCGATTTCAAAGAAAAACCCGCATAGTTCCCGTTCTTGTGAAATTTCCGGGATAATGTTAATTCAAGTTACCCTCTATGTTGCGTGAAGATCTTTATTGAACAAAATAAAAAAAACAAATATTTCAATAGAGAGAAGTTTATTTGCTTAAACATACATTTCTTATTATTTCTCAACTATCCTAACTGCTCATGATAACACACACATAGTTCATTAAAATTGCATTAAACTTATACAAATAAAATATTAATAATACGGTAATAAAAAAAAAAACATTTCCGAGCTCCCATCGCAAAGGTGCTATAAAATTCGTTAAAACAGGCGGTTTTTTTATTGAGATTGTCATATCCATAAACACCTTTACATTCCTCGTCAATTGTAAAACAAACTTTATTTTCTACATCTCGTGGTCGACATTGAAACAATAAATATGAAATAATTAATAAATATAATATCCATCCGCTCTTGAAATACAAAAATATACCCTTCAAATTGATCACAGACATTACAGATGTAAAATGGTGCAGACTACCAACTAAACTATTTTGTATTATATTGAAAGGGATAACAAACGCTATACATAATTACATAAGTAGACAAACCTAAAACGCGAATAAAACGTAATCTAAATGAAATGATGACATACTTACTATTAATAATAATTAATAACATAGCGAATGAAATGAACCTTACATATAATGGAATAGTATGTTGGAAAAACTAATTCCTGTCAAAACTGCAATAAAGAACTAGTTTAAGAATTTATTACATATTTATGTTTATAAAAACACTAATAATACGGTTCTCGCGTCCATCAAACCTACCTTCTTCCAAAGCTCTATATTATAATTTCAAAAGATTATCCATTCGTTGTGTATTGAATAATCCAAATACTGATAATAAAAATGCAATACTCCACAATTTTTCCTTCAAAATCAAGTTAATTTATACTGACCTGAATTCGCAAAAATACGATGCTAAAATAAAAATGTTGACTGTCACTTCTTTTCATTCTAACAAATCGTTTCTACAGAAAGATATGTGAATAGAAAGTGCTTAATTAAACCGTTACTATGAAACTATTACACATTTTGTTTGTCGTAAAAGCTGCATAACTATTCTATATTATAGAGAAGATATACACTCAAAGATAAAATTGTCAATTGTATTAGATTTATATAGATTTTATTGTTACATAGAAGTTGGTGACCAAAAGTTCATTTCGCGTAGTTCAGAAGGTTTCGGTCGGAAGGTTGGCGGTTTCTTAGCTTGGTTTGGTGAATCGCTTGTGATTATTTTTGGATCTTTCATTTTGGGAGATGGACCGAGATTTTCGACGGATTCTGCAAGACTGCCGCCTGTAAATAAAATTACATACTTTTATATAGGGAATATTATATAGTAATTACTAGTGGTCCGCCCCGGCTTCGACCGTGGTACCTACATGTTTAAACTATCCTATCTCTCAAGTTGGATCGAACTGCACATGGTGTGCGAATTTTATTATAATCGGTTAAGTGGTTTAGGAGTCCATTGAGGACAAAAATAGTGACACGAGATTTATATATATTAAGATTTTTTTTTAAAGTGAAACTTTTATTACATCGTCTCAAACTTTTTGGTCTGTGTAGCGCATGTCGCGTGTATCGCGGCTGCCGAGTAGGTATACCTACTCGGCAGCCGACCGTCACGCGACATGCGCTATGGTCCGGGAGCCAGCAGCAGATTTTATGACCAAGTTCCTCTCAAGCGGTAATTAGTAAAATGCATCAAAGTATAGTATTATGAAGCCTCGTGAACGTCAGCTGGAGCTCGGTTGGGGGGAAGAGCGGTTGTAGCCTCCCGTATCAGCTGACGGTTTTTCCACCAAGATACAGCCAGCTGACATATATATTTATCCACAGTTACATATAAGCTATCATCAGGTAAATTTTTGTTTGAGAGGAAATAACGGAAAATAAATTTTTCTTTAAATTTAACTTTCATGTTCGAGACACCAGCTGACGTATAATACACCATGTTGTAACCAGCTGACTATTTTTTTTCGTTGAGATATTGGGTTAGCTACAATTTGACAAATTTTTAGCTGAGATGAAATGAATGAATGAATGTATTTTTTTTCCTATGTGCGTGGGAGGCTACAACCGCTTACCCCCCCAACCGAGCGCCAGCTGACGTTCACGAGGCTTTATAATACTATACTCTCATGCGTCTGACGAATTATCTCTTGAGAGGAAATAGTTAACCAAATTTGCACCTGGCTCCCTAACCACTACACAAAGCAGTGTTCGGAACCGTTCGAACAGTTTCACTTTTACCGTGGTTTCATAAAACCACACAACATTTTTTTTTGAAAATAGGATTGATATCACTTAATCTAAATATAAATTTTTATGTAGGGTTATTTATTATAATGGAAAGGTAAATTTAAGAAGAGTATAACAGTAGGCATCCGAAAAAAATATCATTATTCTCATTCACTAATTGGGCATAAAATATGAACCTTCTTCAAAAAAGGTTCACTGGGACAAATACTTTTTTTTTTATAAAAATTGATAAAACAAATCGGTTGCCTGTAAAGTCGGTTTACTAACGATAGTTGAACGTGACAACGTCCGATTGTGCTTCTTTGTCGCTCGTTCCGCGCTCTCGTTTGCACTTCAAGCCTTACATGGAACGCCTCAGAGCGAGGTAACGCCGCATGAGTCATGTTTTTTCGTGCGTGCAGCCGGCTCTGTCGAATTATAAGACGTTGTCACGTTCACAACAACACAAAATGTTACTCACTCTGTAATCTATTCTCAATTATTTCTTCTTCAGCAAGAGTTGACGTGGATGTAGTCAAGTCCTTCTTGAAGCCGAGTAAAGCCATAGTCAGCCACGAGCGGCCGTGCGAGTCTTCGGAGGGCTCAAAAGGTGATGTGAAATAACTGTAATAGAAGAAATTTACTTTTAAATGGATGTTATATTATTTAATTTAAAAGTTTATTGTATTAACTAGCTTTCCGCCCGCGGCTTCGCCTGCATTTTCAAAGATAAACTCGCATAGTTCCCGTTCCCGTGAGATTTCCGGGATAAAACCTATCCTATGTGTTAATCCAAGTTACCCTCTATATGTGTGCTAAAATTCATTGTAATCGGTTCAGTAGTTTTTGCGTGAAAGAGTAACAAACATCCATACATCCATACTTACAAACTTTCACATTTATAATATTAATAGGATGTTAATAAAATAAAGAGTATGACCGATAAGGATCTGGCGTACCTCGAGAGAGATTATGATTACGCCAGTTTTAATTACTGTACAAATGAATTGTTTCAAAGAAATTAAATTAATAAAATAATACTACTCCAGCCACCTTATCCGTTAAAGTCATAGAAATCTAAATAACAAGACACATAGAAGTGCTATAATGTCATAATTCGTATGAAAACTGCTGTCGCCAAAATCAACACATTTAAACCGATAGCTAAACAGTACACACAAGTAAACTATGCCTTTTATTGGACAGCTTGATTTTAGTGAAAACTAACTTAAATATTAAATTAAGCTTTTTAATATGTATCCTAACGCACGAATTTACGGTTTATTTTAGAATAAAATCCCTAAGCATATGAGACGTTTTGTTTATTTTTGCTCCAATACGCAAAAATTCGGCTTTTCTACAACAGAGGTTGTCAATTTTCAATAGATATAACTTTGAACATAAACTCATAGAAATAAGGTTGAAATTTGTGTTAAACGTGATAATAAGAATGGTCATGGTCATGTGGCATGGTAACCACCTGAGCGGCGACAATGTCACGCGCGCTTACCACTTCTATTGCCTTGTTATTTAGAGTTCTATGGTTAAAGTGAGCCGTATTCTATTGGTGTGTTGCTAATCTCTATAATTCTATATGCTTGAGTTTCTTAATGTATTAATAATGTGAACTTAAGTTAAATTAGTCAATTCCTATCACGATCGATTCGTTAATGGGACTCACGTTAATATTCATTACGACAATCTATCTGTGTTAAATTGAATATTATGTTTATATACACGTGTTTATAATTAAAACACGTGTTATAAAACAATGGCGTTGAGTTACATAAACCCTTTAATTAATAGCCTATTTACAACTGTTTCACTTCAATTGTACGTCATGCGGTTATAATTTCGCATATAACCATTGTTTTATATATGCCATTGCAAGATTATAAACAACATTTTATTATCTATCTCCGAGATTGTAAAATTTCCAAAATGATAAGATAGAACTAGATATTTCACTTCTGTGTATTAAATAATCCATAAAAATCCGTTTTTGTTTATCAACATGCCCATTACTATTTTCATATTGTAAACATAAATAGTGAAAATGAATGTAAGATTAACATTTACATTGTAAAAACATCTGAGGTTGCAATATGAAGGTGTTATATTTTTAGCAGAAGTGATAAATGGTATGAATCTTTGGCATCTTTGCATGTTTATTTTAGTTTACAATGTACAGAACTCATTATGTCATTTATATGTAACAATTAAGGAACAATCTGTAATATGTATCAACCAAAGCATGTATCAACAAGACTACAAATATCGAACCTCAATCAATAAAATAAAATAATTTCATTTTCTTTTGACATTATGGTTCACTTGAACACAACTCGATCACATCATATGTCTTGCATTTACTATTCGGTCTAGTTTGAGTGAGTGTTTGTTTGTAACAGTGTACGCAAGCTCTGACTCCCACGGCGACAAGAAAAGGTTCATTAAAACTCGATTTCACCCCCAAACCTAACTCACCAGTATTGGCTGAAGGAACTTACAAGAGTTGGCAGAAGTTCTACTTTTAGTCACCCATATCTATTTATTTATTTATTTATCCTTTATTGCTCTTAGATAACTTAAATATGAACTTAATCTAATTATAAATTAAAACAAATGGCGGTCTTATCTCTAAATAGCGATTTCTTCCAGACAACCGGAGTACGGAAGGATATCTAATTAATTAATTTTAGGATATCTAATTAATTTTTCAATCATATATTTCATTGTCCAACTCACCGATTATTATACATCTTGCGTCTGCTATTGGGGCTGGATGGTGGCGAGTGTAGTGGCGTAGTGGGCAAGCTCCTACTGCCACGTCGCGCCATCAGGTTGTATCGGCCATCAGAACTTGGGCCAACACTTGGCGCGTCCGAGTCCTCCGTTGGCGACGCTACCGTGAAGCCGCGGGGCGAACGAGTCGATACTATCTGATTTGCCACCTGGAATATTAAAATGACGTATTTACTTTATAGTTTATTTATTAAATATTATTTATTGCGTTACAAAAATAAAAATTAAACCATAATAAAGAAAAACTTAAGGTGATGAATTAATTTTTCTAACATTTACGGCCCTTTTTAAACCTTCGTAATTTTTATATTATTAAAGTTGTCGTGATGAAAATTCTTGACAAGAAAGTTCAATAGTAACACAATACGTCTACCGTTTTAGAAACATGATTCCATGATATTTTCTCGATAGAAAAAAAATACAAAGTTCTCATTGTTATTTTTTTTTAATCTCTGGCATCTTCAAAATAACAAACGTAGAGTTACGACTTTTTGGATATTAACTATAAAACATACAACCTATACGTCTACCGATTTAGAATTTTGAAATATGCGATGGTTTTGAAATAAACAAGAAATACTTGAAATTAGCGCGCGACCAGCCAATATAGCGAGAGCCGCCCTGTACCTTCCTACCCCGATCGCTGCACGAGTCATTCCCGCTACGGCCGTCACACGGGGAACTTGTGTCGCTCGCGCCATCGTAAAAAAGGGTGACAACACAATAAGACAAAATGAGACAAATGGGGACAATAAAGAAAATAAGAAGAAGAAACATAAATGTTGGAGGAAAAAGAATGCTTACAATTGGAACAAATTAATGAAGTAAGTTGGTTTTATTTTAAATTTGATGATAATTGTATTATATACGATGTTTGATATGTACCCCTTTTTTAAGTACATAACGAATGTGTAAGGTTTTTTCATTTATAGCATAGATAATCTTTTCAGAAATCCGGAATCCAGAAGGAAAATAAACCCACTGATTGTTCACAATGTGAACCCACTCCTTCGTGAGTACCTTTATTCAGTCAAAAATGTATGTTATCATCGCTCTACTGGTTTTATCGCATGATTCCATTTTTAACAAAAAGTAACAAAGTGCAAAGAAATAAAAAATCATGGTGAACTTAGTGGAAGTATGGCGGACGTAATATGGAACAGGAGCTCATTGGAGTAGTATTATATTTAAAAAAAATACGAAAAAATTTCAAGAATTACATTTCTTAGTAGGTGGTAGATAAGTATGTTGTATAAAGAATTTGATGTTGATATTTGTTTCATTTATACTTACTACACCTGTGCGGGAAATTGCTTAGTACTAAAACAGGTTTATATTCATATTTACATAGTAATGTGAGTTTTCATTTCGAAAAATTTTGTGTAAGTATATTAAATTGAGTTCCTGGGTGATCTGGAAACACAATTGGGCTCGGAAGATGGCGCTGCAGTCACTCCTCCTAATCACATGAACCGATTTGGATGAATATTTGTGTGCACATTTCATTGTTGTGGGATGATTGGTTGATTCGTTTTCACATTAGCTAATATTATGTATTTTTGTTGTTAGACAGTAAACTTAATTTAATGTTTATAATACATTAGTATTGGTATAAATAAGCCAGTGTTCATCTCACATTGCTGTACCTGCCTACCTACCCTACCAGGGCCTAACTTTGTTCTGGCTATTTTATTTTGATTATTTGTAATGAATAATTAGAATTATTATAATAGAGTGCAAAAAATAAATACATGCGTCAATATATTTTGTGTTTTTTTTAAACAATTTTTTTATTTAAAAAAATATCATTCCGACCACGGCTTTGCCCGCGTGGAATTAGGTTATATCGTGAATCCTGTTTTATCCCACAGAAGTGTTCAGTTCGGATAAAAAGTATCCTATGTGTAAATCCAGGCAATTAGCTATATTTTATCAAAATTGGTAATGTAGTCTTGACGTGATTAAGTAACAACTAACAAAAAAATATACAAATTAACATCCAAAGTTTCGCATCAGTTTTACTGTATTAGTGATATCTTCCACTCTTGACTTTGACTGAGAAGAATTAGGGTAAATAACTTCTTTCAGAAATAGTACCTTTCATTTCTGGGCATGATGTAATATCTACGTCAGCATCAAATCCTATCTAAATCAATTCAGTAGTCCGCGTTATTGAGTACCATTTCATTTTTTCAGAGTAACAATATTTTTTGTTATTTTAAAGATTATTTATAACCTGTATTATTTTGTAATAAAGTAAACATTACGAAATAATAATAATTATTAATAATGTCTAAGTAGTTGTTAAAAAGAAGATTATTTGTTTATAAGCAAGAAAATAAAACCAATGAATCAACAATTAAATAAATGTATAACAATATTATAACTGTATGACGACTCCATACATGTTTGTCCCGAGTCGGCCAGCGGCAGCGCGGCGAGTTTGCAAGAATGACTTCGCGCACACCCGCGTTCGCGATAGCGAGCTATTAGACTCCGCCCGCCAGGCAGTGGATTTTTTTTTGTGTATCGTCTTAACATACAACAATAAGCGGCTAGGTAGTGACCTCTACCAGGTAATTTTAACCTAACGATAAAAGTTATTTAGCAGGGAATCAATGTAAAGATTGAAATAAATGTATATGTTGAATTTGAGTGAAGATTCGCTTACGTCTAAAACTTGCTTAATGCGTGGCTCCGTGTTTGCAAGATATTTTGTACGTATGTAAATAACTATTTTCTATTATTATTTATTTCCTTATTTGATTCTTGCAGGGATGAGGGAATACTAAATAATGATTATTATTAGAATTATTATGGATATTAAATCAACTCCACCTTATTTAACATGGTAAGGTTTGTCAGATAATAAAATATATACCCAAACAAAACTATGATAATATTTATCATAAATTTTAAACTAGTGGTAACTCTCAACACGTATTAACTAAAAAAACCAAGATGGTATTCGAAAGGAAAGAACGTACCATATTATTAACAAGAAACTCAGATTCGTAATTTCAATTCGACGCATACTAATAAATAAATGACTGAAATAGTGGCGCACTCATGTTAGAAATAGAACAATGAGCTCGGAAGTACCGTGAGTGCAGTCTAATTGTACCTAACTATGTACATTCACAAATGCATTCAGGTCACATTGGCCTAGTGCGTTCTCAGTTACCGAGAAACGTAGACGTGTTTAACACGTGTTTTTATTTATTAATTAATATACTATGTGTTTATAAGATCAAATGAGACATTTGATTATTATTAAGAATATATGACTGATGCAATAAATACCTAAATTACAGTTACCTATATGAATAAGATAAGAAATCCGTGTGAGAGTTCATCAATACACACATATGACAAACTAACCTTGGCCGTCTAGATGCCGATAGTCGATCCATGAGACATTAAATAAATCGTTATTTTTTAATAACTTATAAAGTATAAACAAAGCAGATTAAGAAACAAAGAGATATAAAAGATATCAAATAATAATAATTTATACATATTAACATTTGGCAAGATATTATTATTTATTAGTACAGAAGGATATCAACTCTCCATTTATTATTTCCTCATTCGTTTGATCTTAAAGTAGTTCTGCAATAGTATCTATATAGGTAGGTATATAAATAAATAATAAATATATACAAGAGACCTAATAAATTCAAACAGCCATATTCGATCAAGCGAACTAACCTTGAGTACAGAATTGCCACAGGCCGCTCCCTCGCCTTTGAAACCATCGTCCGTGCCCGCCGGTTTAGGCTTTGAATTTATCGGATTAACTGGAAATAAAACATATTTATATATGTAACAGTAACAATAATAATCAGACAAAAACAAAATATTCCGTATAACACTGACCTACTTAACTACTAGAAAGATTATTATTTCAAGTCTAATAACGCTGATTACATTTCCTAATCATGATTAAAAAAAAACGAATTAATATCCGCATAGCTAGACCGAGTCTATATTTAGAAATGACTGCATTGTTCTATAAAGCCTGCGCCATGCTACCTAACCTGCCTTTCATGCAGTGTCAATAATAATCTTACGAGTACTTTTTTGACCGATATTCTTAAAACCCGATTGACGAGAATTCTAAATGTCACGGAAGACGAGCCCACAAAGAAAATCGTCTTAATTCGTTAGTGGATTTTAGTATTATAATTTTCAAATACTTTATTGAATAAACAAATAGTTTATACCGGAAAACTAACAATTGAATTTAGTCGTTTTAAAACTAATATAGCTCAAATTTGTATCGGGCCATTCGAATAGATAGAACTCGCGGATTATAAGCTTATATCAAACGGACAATCTATGAGCTTATAGACTAGTAATTTTGGCTCAGTGGCATCAATTGCACTGGAAAGCGGGTCAAATCAAATCGTACAACCAAATGACACTCCGACTGCAGTTATAGTTATAGCTTGGACACCGTTCAAAATATTCAGGCCACTTATTGTGTATAGATCGGTATTATTCACGAAACTATGAAACACTTTGTTTACAAGTAGATTAAGATTGAATATTCAAGACGTATATGGTTTCTTCCATTATGACATGTTATTCTACGTGTTTGTTACATCACAATATTATCGTCGAGAGAAAAGGACAGGACTCACAGGCCGTTTATTGCTTGTTAGCGTACGTTGTTTTTGTTTACATCGACGGAGCGGTGTGCTGTTGATATAATTAGAAAATTATATCAACAGCACACCGCAAGAACACAAAGAATTTATATGATAAATCAAGATGGCATGATTACATAGAGAAGTAAAGTAGGAATGTTAAATGGAATCCTAAAAATCACACATTTTGAAGAAATGTACCTATTTGTTGAAAGAAAGTGTCATTTCGAGGTTCACGATATGAGTAACCCAAACGAGTACGACCTACCTTACTGTGCGTCAAACGTAAATGTTCTTGATGTGTTAAGAAAAAAATTATCAATTTTGTATCTTGAGTCATTTTGAATACTATTTCTTTACAGTTAAAGTTGATTTGCTCATATTAAAGATATTATACAATATACATACATATGTATTTTAATATAAAATATAATGCATCATTTACTAATCTTCGTATATAATATCTAATTTATATATATGTACCTACATTCAATAACCGATAATGATATCATTTTAAGAGAACAACATTAATAATAAATTAAATGATAATTGTAACAGCACATTAGCCTAAAGATTTATTATTTTGTAATAATTGGTCCATATGTGATTTAAAACTTAAAGATGTTATATTTATATGTGTACCTAATACAACAAAATTAGTTTGTTTTGTTTGAAGTTATGAGTTAACAATCAGAATAAAATATAAATGATATCAGACAGCATGTTTCCATGAAACCAATTTAAGAAAAAAGACATGTGGCACTCGGGGACTGCCGCGGTAAAGCTATTGCATGCTATGCCTTCCAGCCACACTTCCGCGCCCGTCGGCGTGGGGAGCGTGAGGGTTTTCGTTACTAAATTTCTGGATTCGGTTCCCGCGCTCAAGGCCCGCGATAGAAGCTATGCAATAGCTTAAAAAAATAAAAAAACTTATTAATGAATTACCTGCAGTGTTGATGGGAGCAATACCATGCAGCACATCTTGACAGGGCTTCGTGTGTTTGGACCAATCCCGCTCCTTAATACTGTTGTACGCAGCCGTCAATTCGCTCTGCTGTTCATTGCTAATCTTCGGTAACTCATTGTCAATCTTGGGCTTTCCAAACAGAACGTCCGGTTTTGGGTAGCGAATGTAGAATGAATCCTCTGGCGCTGGCGGCGATGTGGAAAATGGTTCAAATTCTCTGCAAACAAAGAACCGTTTATTAACAAACAAAAACTTACACATTATTGGAATATCTCTGTCGTAGGCGCTTTGTATACCTACATATTTCAATTAAACACAATATTATTTCAATTTAAGACAAGTATGCTTAAACCCAGCTACAATGGCCATGCACTAAAGATAATATTTGACCAGTTGCTCTATTTTCTTTAATTTATAGTTTATTATTTATGTACATAATATAATAGACATATTGGTTCCACTTTAATTAAACTACATCAAAGCGAACAACGTTAGTTAAATTTATTTTACTCACAATATTAAACTATTAAAGTTATTAAAACGTATCAAGAGATTCCTACGTTTCATTGTTGAACGGTTCACACAAAAATCTTAAAAATTCACTGGATTACTTATAGGAGTAATGCCATATGAAGTCGAAACGCTAACTAAGAGCTGTGTAAATTCTATAACACTTTTATGCTGCTCTGACAACGTTTAGTTTGTAGAACTTATATATCTTATCAAGATAGTATTACGAGTAGGCAGCATAAACAAAAATAACACGTTGACGTCACGGAGAGCCGAGCGGACCAATCGCACTTGTTCATAAGCGCACTCCCTCGAACGAGAAAGCACATGACAACTGTGACGTTATATACAGAGGTCAAAGGCAGGGAAAAATTTGCTTGATGTGGCCGTGGACGGCATGCCGTGCCGTAGGGTTATTTTATAATTCGCCGTTAAATATTGCGCGTCTTCAAAGTGCAGACATGTTCTCGAAGAGACAGCGACTACTTATACTCTATTTGTTATATTTAAGACGTAAAAAAAGACATATTACTAGAAAGTATTGGCAACATCCGCTTTTAAAAGTAAAATATTTAGAAGGGTCATACTACACGCTATTTGATAAGCTCAAGGAAGACCCAAATAAGTTTTTCAATTATTTTCGGATGTCAACAAAATCGTTTTATTACATACTTTCTCATCTGAGTAATAATTTAAAAGCGCCGCCCTGCCTCCCGCGCCTCTTGGCTACGCACGCACACATACAAATTTATTGTACGCACACACTACACTCTCAACAATGCCGCGACGATTTGATAGGGAGCCCAGTATGCTACGGCAACGGCACGGTAGATCGTTGCCGTTCACGGCGCACAGTGGATCCAAATTCAAGTTTCATGGACCTAGGATTCAATATCGGTCTATCGCGCTGATTTTTTTTTTCAAGGCAGATAATTGAACACCGATCAACTTTTTCTAAAGGTAAAAATCCCCTAGGCGTATAGTTTTTGAGAAAAAAAATTGTTGAGTTTTTTTTGTATGGAGAAAAATCTTTATTATTTTTTTTCTCGCGTTGCTTTAAATTGCGAATGCTTAGATTCATATATTAAGTAAGTCCGGATGATATAGTATCCAGAAAAAAATAAAATATCTGCATCGACTTGCAGCCCCGCGCAGGAATGATCGATAAAAATTTCAATTTTCCTATGCTCTTTTCTCTTGTATTACCTGCGTTTTGTTGCTCAATACTTGCTTATTCGTACTCCTTACATGACATTAATGAATATTGAGAACATTTCAGCCCACTAAATACGTTAAGTTATATTTTTATATCTTAAAAATTTTCAAAAACAGGCAATTATAAAATAAGTCACAGTACAACTTAACCCGTGCCTAGAAACCAATTAGGTAACGACAACAACCTATCTGGAATGCGGTGTTAGTCCCAGTTAGTTCCGAGTATATAAACAACCTCGTTAGTGCCCAATCGTTAACGAGGTCCAAGTACATAAACAACCTCGTTAGCTTTAACGAGGTTGTTTATATACTCGGTCGCATTTAATCCTGCATGCCCTTAGTACCTGAGTACTCTTAATTTATATAAATAAGCCATGGGCGTAGCTAGCCATGGGCTCAGGGTGGGGCAAAAATAAAAAAAAATATATGTAACTAGCAACTTTATCCTAAGTCTAGTCCCGGTTAATTTTTAGGACTTCGAACCTTAAAAGGAAAAAAACGAACTCTTGAAGCTGTGAAAAAATCAAAGTTATAAACCAACGCAATAAAAAAGATACAGCCGTTTGTGTTGCAAATTTTCACACATTTCGACATTTGAAAGGGAATCAAAACCTAAAGAGTTCGCAATTTTTCCTTTATCTGCGCTATAAGACGTTACTTAATACAAAATTTCAAGATTCTGGGTTCACGGGAAGTTTAGGGTCACTAATTACTGACCATAAAAACACAAAATGCTGACAGATCCAGGTGGAGCTTCGCTCGCAATCTTAAAGAAAAGTTTTTGGCCGATATCTCGGAAACTATCCACTTTAGAGCAAAAGTTATTTCGACTTTTTTATAGAAAGTAAAATTTCGCATTTTTTACACCCTGTAAACTTTTTTGTAAAACTTACTGTTTACGAATTATGGCCCATTTAATGAACCGGTTTATCGTTTTTGGCTGATAACTGTCAAAATATTGGATTAATCAACAAAATGCATCTACCCATTTTTTAAGAAATGAAATGAAATAATTAATTAAATTATTAAATAATTTTTGAGTTGTAATGTAGAAATGTCGGCGCTCGGCGGGTGACGCGGGAGCCTTAAAGTTTTTTTTAAGGATGTAATGAAGACGAAGAAGAGATATCCAATGCATTTGGATTTTTGATAAAATTTAGATTTTTTTATATAAAATTTCACACATTTTTCTAAATAAACTCTTTTCGTTTAACTACTTCTATTTTACTTTTGCATCAGAATATAAAATAATATACTCAATATTATTTAATTGTACGAAATTTAATAAAATGAAATATTTTAAAAGTCTATTCTATTGCAGTTGAGGAAATAAACTATTAATTTTGAAGTACTACGGGACATCATTTTTAATAAGTTTGTTGAATTTGTAGAATTATATGGTATGCATACCTTGAAATTCTTCATTTTAAGCCCGGTAATCCAACATTGAACATTAAATAACTCAAAAATTGTGGGCATTACAAATAAAACCGGCCAAGTGCGAGTCTGAATCGCGCACCGAGGGCCCAGAACAAATCTACTTTTTATTATGTTGTAACTCTAAAATGTATGTATGTTTTAGCAATTTTTCCTTTCTCTGTGCTATAAGACCAATGTCTTATGGTAAAAAGCAATCTTTTTACCAAATTTCAAGTATGTGTTCACGGGAAGTACGGTGTAGGTTTTAATTCCCTTGCGAATGTCGAAATTTGCGATAATTTGCAGCATAAAACGGCTGTATCTTTTGATTGCGTTGGCTTTCACAGCTTCAAGGGACTGTGGACTTGAGTATTCGATATAAATTTCAGCTTGATATCTCCACGCTTTCTTGAGAAAAAGGGTGTTGACAGTCAGACAGACAGACGGACAACATAGTGACAACAACATTGGACAACAACAACCTATATGGGTTCCGTTTTTTCCTTTTGAGGTTCGGAACCCTAAAAAAAAGTTTGAAACAAAAGTTGTAGAGAATACAGTAAGCTTAAAAAAATGGAAAGATGTATTTTATTGATTAATCCAATATTTTAAGAGTTATAAGCCAAAAACGATAAAACGGTTCATTAAATGGGCCATAAATAGTTAACGGTACGTTTTACAAAAAAGTTTACAAGGAATGAAAGATGCGAAATTTTACTTTCTACAAAAAAGTCATAATAACTTTTGCCTTTAAGTGGATAGTTTCCGAGATATCGGCCAAAAACACACAAACGAAATATAAAAGGATTACGTTTGTTAACGCATGGGGTCAATCGTGCGCAAGTTTTTTGTTTAGATCGCATTTTTTTGTGTGACGACTTTCGAGAGTGAATTTTCTTACGGATAGGTACTAATTTTTGTAGTCAGTAGGTACTTAGATAATTTAATTTAATTTTTTAGATTTGGTTAGGTACTTTCCAGGCCAGAGCCAGGGTGGGGCAAGTGCCCCACCCTGCCCCACCGTGGCTACGCCCATGAAATAAGCCGCACATTAAACTGAGCTCCATTATATTTCCGACATTTACGAATACTATACAATGGCTGGCTTGAGTACTAATTTGGATATGTTCCTGATTATGAGGAAATTTGGTGATTTGAAGAATTTCAACCATTTGTTTGAAGTTATCATCTCAAAAATCCCATATGAACTGTCTGAAGAAGATCGCAGTAAACACAAAGATTTTTCTCGTAGTTATACACATTATAACGAAAAAATGGTCTGAGTCAAGCCGATCTCTGAAGACGTTTCTGACTCGGGAAAACAATAAAAGGTGGTTGGAATCTGACATCCAGTGGCCTACTTGTGATTCGGTGGACTTAAATGTTTTGTTTGGTGATTGTGCGGATGTAGATGAAGAAACTCAGACCAACTTTTCTTTGTTTATAGTTGAATCAGTTCCATCAACGTCCACTGCTGAAGCAAGTACATCCACTGAAAAGATATCTAGAGTTCCATTCCAAGATTTGAGCAATAAACAAAAAAAAAAACGACGATCCGACTCTACTATGAGTGAAAAAAATGAAGAGGAACTTTTTTATTGCTTTACTGAAAAGTTAAAAGCTCACGGCAAAGCAGCTTTTGCGAAAATTTTAGAGCATTTGGAAAAATACCCTGATACTACCAAGTGTATCAGAATTTTTGTTAATTAAAAAGAAGCAAGACATTCCTGAAGACAAATCCTTGGCTGTTTTAACATCTCTTAATCTTTCCAAGTATATAAACAACCTCGTTAAAGCTAACGAGGTTGTTTATGTACTTGTACATCGTTAACGATTGGGCACTAACGAGGTTTTTTTATATACTCGGAACTAACTGGGACTAACACCGCATTCCAGATAGGTTGTTGTCGTTACCTAATTGGTTTCTAGGCACGGGTTACGTTGTACTGTGACTTATTTTATAATTGCCTGTTTTTGAAAATTTTTAAGATATAAAAATATAACTTAACGTATTTAGTGGGCTGAAATGTTCTCAATATTCATTAATGTCATGTAAGGAGTACGAATAAGCAAGTATTGAGCAACAAAACGCAGGTAATACAAGAGAAAAGAGCATAGGAAAATTGAAATTTTTATCGATCATTCCTGCGCGGGGCTGCAAGTCGATGCAGATATTTTATTTTTTTCTGGATACTATATCATCCGGACTTACTTAATATATGAATCTAAGCATTCGCAATTTAAAGCAACGCGAGAAAAAAAATAATAAATATTTTTCTCCATACAAAAAAAACTCAACAATTTTTTTTCTCAAAAACTATACGCCTTGGGGATTTTTACCATTAGAAAAAGTTGATCGGTGTTCAATTATCTGCCTTGAAAAAAAAAATCAGCGCGATAGACCGATATTGAATCCTAGGTCCATGAAACTTGAATTTGGATCCACTGTGCGGCGTGCCGTTGCCGTGGACGGTAAATTAAAAGCGTTTGCATACAAATGCATACATTTTGCTTTCCTAATTTACCGTGACGATAAAAACGTGCGGTACCGTGCCGTGCCACGGTAAATTATAAAAGCACCCATTTAATAGAATTATTCAAGCTCGTCTTGGCAAGACTGAGACATTCGTGCACGAGCCAAAAATGAGTTGCCCCTAACATAAGTGTTCGCACAATAGTGTGCTTTATTATCTTTATAAATAACTAGATTGGCGACCTTACAAGACCTCCAGGATTTTCTGCTGATAATAATAATTATAATATGTTTTTATAAGTTTTAAATTCATTATCTTATACACAATTCGCGAATCGTAAACAAAGAGCGATAAAGCGTGAGCTACGTGGGGTGTTGCACTATCAAAATAAATAATATTTACTTTTAAATATGTACGTTTTCGCAAGTTTTGTTACTGAGCGCAAATTCACGATAAAACCACAGTATTACCATCCTACAATATGGCGACGAATGTACTTGTGCAGAGAAACGGAGGGGAACTGGCGGGGGGTCGGGCGACGCGGGCCGCTTAATGCAATCACGCTGAGTTTGCATTAACTATCGCGAAAGGATGACGCAGTCGTATTTTTTGTGTAATAATTTTATTATACATAGGTACTTACATATTCTATTATGACGCGCGAAAACTGTTCCGTTTACGGATGTAAATCTACATTGAAATCCCAGAAGGAAACAATATTTCAGAAAGATTGTATTAATTGTATCTGTTGAATTAAAATCAAAGCTATGTATATGTTGTCCTCATTACAATCAGATTGTATATCCCAATGCGAATGCATTACTTAGTTAAATGGTATAATATACAATTAAGAACATCCAAAAATAAAGTGTCCACGTAAATAATATTTAGCAGTGCAATATCTGTAATTATATATTTATGAACAAATAATTACATCAGATTTAATAATCGCAATTATTTTGAATGTACATATGAATAAATGATTTCATCATAATATTAATAATCAAAATTGTTTTATTTCCCATTTGTTGCAACCCTAGCGTATTTTCGTGTGGCAGCGTAAGTACCTACGCTGGCGGCGGCATCGCGCGACATCAAAGGCGATTCCTTACTGTAGGAAATAATATTGTAATACTGTGATAAAACCGCGCCTACGTGTCGTGACTCGTGAGTTGTACAAATTCAAAACAACTATGAGGATACCACAGTATTACAATATTATTTCCTACAGTAAGGAATCGCCTTTGATGTCGCGCGATGCCGCCGCCAGCGTAGGTACTTACGCTGCCACACGAAAATACGCTAGGGTTGCAACAAATGGGAAATAAAACAATTTTGATTATTAATATTATGATGAAATCATTTATTCATATGTACATTCAAAATAATTGCGATTATTAAATCTGATGTAATTATTTGTTCATAAATATATAATTACAGATATTGCACTGCTAAATATTATTTACGTGGACACTGGACACTTTATTTTTGGATGTTCTTAATTGTATATTATACCATTTAACTAAGTAATGCATTCGCATTGGGATGTACAATCTGATTAGAAAATAATGAGGACAACATATACATAGCTTTGATTTTAATTCAACAGATACAATTAATATGTACAATCTTTCTGAAATATTGTTTCCTTCTGGGATTTCAATGTAGATTTACATCCGTAAACGGAACAGTTTTTGCGCGTCATAATAGAATATGTAAGTACCTATGTATAATAAAATTATTACACAAAAAATACGACTGCGTCGTCCTTTCGCGATAGTTAATGCAAACTCAGCGTGATTGCATTAAGCGGCCCGCGTCGCCCGACCCCCCGCCAGTTCCCCTCCGTTTCTCTGCACAAGTACATTCGTCGCCATACTGTAGGATGGTAATACTGTGAGGATACATTCAAACAAATAAAAAATGTTGACAGCGAAACTATTATGCACTGCTTGGATTGTTATCAAATCAAGAAAAACTTCAGTTATCAACACATGGTTATCAACGAACACAAGTAATTTTTAAAAAAGAAAGTTCTGTCATCGATTGATAACAATTTCATGATTGATAACTGTTACATAAATATGTAGATATACCTACCTATACAATAAGTAGTAAGTGCAGATCGCCATAATGAAAAATCAAGAGAACGTTATATTGTTTGAGAGGTATTTTCACTACTCTGGTTTCCTTATTACACCTAATAAAAATGTTGTAGGTATTGTGACTGCCAAGATGAAATTTTGCCAAGAAAAACTTGAGGAGTGTATTTTCCATGAGTGAAGGTAAGGAAGATTCTCGAACAATAAAATGATTTTAGACAATTTTAAGCATTATCTACATAATACATATTATAGTTATCAGATGTTTTGGAAACAGATCTGAATCATACTTAGTTATAAAATTTATTTTTGTTACTTATAGTCACTAAAGTAAGGAATAAGATGCAAATTAATCTTGAATGCAACGTTGACTCTTGGACAATCTTTCTAATGAATAAGATATACCTAATATGTTATATGAAAGTAATACAACTAACAGATGTTTATGGAACACGTTGAGGATATAGGTATGTATGTTCAAATGGCGTGGTATTTTTTGTAAATAAACTATTTATCTTTCGTAAATAAATCCTTATCGTAAGAAGTACAAAAATATTATCGCAAATTTCTAATTATGTACTACTATGGAAAATACCTAGGTCGATTAAAAAAATTCTACGGAACACGTACTCTGCCACTGATTATACCAATATTGTTTACATTTCACAATATTGCATAACTAATTTCAATAATACGGAACCACAGACATGTATCAAGATAGACTAAGCGAGTGTATGTACTTCCCGTGTCCAAACTAAGTTTATGAAACTTACTTGACGCTGGCCTACACTCAGTCCGCGCTTGCAGTTCGCCAAGGAAAGACGTGAAGCTGAATAAAGTAAAATGCCGAATTGCGCCGTTATAAACTGTAGAAACTCCACAGCTGTGAGTGGCCGAGTTAGCAGAGATGTTTCCTTCCACCGGTAAGTAATTTTCTAATCAGAATATGCACTATTTATTTTAAAATCAAATAAAGAATATCTGTGGAAAACGATCGTGACAAACACGGATACCAAATCATACGAAATGATTCGGAATACATTGCGGCTTTTACTTGGCACGGTAAAGATCGCGTCGTATGATAACAAGCAATGAATAGCGTCTTCTCATTTTTCTGTTCTCATTTTTCTGTCCAATTTTGTGGTTAGTGATGTTCATTTGATGCAACAGTTCTCGATTCTAATCGATTTTATAATCGAACAGAAAAATGATAATTTGAAGGAGCAATTTTTCAGAAAAAAAGGCATAGATTTTTTTTGTCATTTAATACGACTTGACCTAGAACTTTTAAGTATTTTAATACAAAGGTACTAAAAATAAATATTATGACATGGACGCCATTAGTTAAAGTGTCATCTTGGGAGTTTTTTAAGAAAACTCCTTATTGCTTAGACTATGTTTGTTTTTTCAGTTTTCCAAGTAACCCGAACATAAAAGGAAAATGGATCGATGCAACGGGACATAAAGATTGATTGTTTCATTACTTTCTTTCGATGGCCTCTCTAGTACGTAGTACATGGTAACTCAATGGGCATATGTAAGAAAAAGCTAAAACACATTAGTTTACTTGTTAGAATATTAAAAGGTTTATTTTATCATCCCTCTGTCTATGGTAATTATCATTTTTCTGTCTTGAATCGATTTAGTAATCGATTACGATTCATTTATTTGACTACCTCTTAGACATAGATCTAGTTTGATCTGATTTCTTTCGATTTACTTCGATGGGATAGGACGATACTAGAATCGCCGCGCGAGTGGCGTCCTAATCGATTTAGCGTAAAATGAAATTAACATCACTAAAAAGCGCTCGTGACGTCATAACGCGTCAAGGTCAGTACAAAAAATATGACACGCTTGGTTTTCATACAGATCGCGGTACTTGCGTTGTCTACTTAAATATACATGTCTGTGTACGGAACCCTAATTCTAACAAAAGAAATAAACATGTTCAACGTCTTTCGCTGTGACGTGTAATCACGATTGATTGACCGTGACTTCACACCTGTACGAATTTAGAAAACAAATAATCTTTATCAATAGTTACCTAAAATCCAACGATAAAAATAAATAAATAATACAGGAAAAGCATTTTATGGAATTAATGTAGGTTTATTCATGGATAGATCAAATTCAGAAGTCCTTTCTAATAAATTCCCTATAACAAGCAACAGAGTTAGGTCCGATTGACATTATTAGAACGATGCACGATGCAACAAGATTTTACGATTATATACCTATAATATGCGCAGCAACCAAATCATTGACTTATCAGTTTAGCACACATGCATCATGAAACACATCATCAACAATAATTATGATATGACGTCACTGGTACCTTCATTATTATATTTTAGATAAGGTCATATTATGAAGCCTTTCGTAATATAGGTACCTACCAACATTCCTAATTGCCCAACTTTTAACCTTGCATATTTCACCTAACACACGTCATGCAGGGCTTTAGTTGAAACTAAATTTAATATAGAAAATGTGCATGCATAGCTTGGTAAATGCAACTAGGTATCTCTTTTTCTTATTAATTATTATTTTATTATTTTTTTTATCTATCTTTACAATCATTTCTAATTAACAGGTCTTTGTGATGATTTAGTCGCAAAATTAATATGTTACTTAAAAATTTAATCTCATAGCACAGAATACTTAATAGTAGCTACTCATAGTGTATTTACACAATACACATTCATGCGAATAATGAGGCGATTAACCAATACGCATATATGTAAACACCGTCGCTATTCACCTTGCGTTTAGCGTATTCGCGTTATGTGCGAATATTCGTACGCAAATCGAAGGGTACGAATGGCGAACGCCAACTGAACTACACGAATTTAGTGTGAACAGTCTTTCGCGACGACATTCGCAATGTTATGATGAGTTTAGGATACAAATCTTTTGTTGAGTGACGAGGCGAATACAACCATGAATAGGTAAATACGGTATTAAATGTAATACAAATTTGTTATTTAATACATTTAAAAACTTGCAGAAGTCTGTTTTTACTACACAAAAGAATATATTTATGTAGGTACTTATGTATTATAACTAAATATAAATCTATAGATATTTATTTATGAAGGTAACATGAATTCATGTAATTTTTTAAAATAATATGTTACACATAATATTACCTATGCTATGAACAACATAAAAATAATTATCATTAAAATACTCACTTGACGGGTTTTGTTTTCATCCACACAGGAAGAGTAAATCCATCCCGTATCTCTGGGTCACTTGAAGCCATTGTTGCAAAAAATGATTTTAAATAACAGATGAAAATATAAAAATATTTATAAAGAATGCCTTAGTGTATAAAGCAAGAAATCAACTGATAGTACACAAAAAATATAAGTCTAGGTGTGTTTTATCTCGAGCAGTGCTGATAACACTGATTTAAGTGTGACATGTAGCAGATATAATAAGAAATATAATGATAATAAAATATATAATATTAAACTAAAACAATAACTAATGCAACACTCAAGACACCCTTTGAGAAGCACTTGACTTCAAACAGAGAGTTGATGAAGGCATCTGAAACAAAATCCATAATAAAGTACTATTGATCCACACATTCATTTTGTATAATCCATACTAATATTATAAATGCAAAAGTAACTCTGTCTGTCTGTCTGTTACTCAATCACGCCTAAACTACTGAACCAATTTGCATGAAATTTGGTATGGAGATATTTTGATACCCGAGAAAGGACATAGGCTACCTTTTATTGCGAAATATGTACCACGGGCGAAGCCGGGGCGCACCCCTAGTATATAATATTATATGCAATAACGGAATCTATACTTATACATGTTTAACTACATTATATGCATTCTGTGCATGTCTAGTAAAAAGGTAAAGTAGGTAGGTATAGGTAATTTTTACAAATATCTGGTCAAAGTAACTAGTTACCTAAAAATATTTACATATTCGCGATGACGCGTTCATACATATATCGTCGGTCGGTTTTGTGTCATAGGTAAAACCGATCTTTAAACGCAAATTAGCTAAATAGGTACCATACCATTAGTGCTACAGACATGTGACCTTAACAAATAACATTACTACGAGCAAGCAAATGTCCGTAGATGAGTTCGACAGTTATCATTTTTTATGTTCTTTGTTAATTAAAGTTACATTTAAAAGGTACTTACAGTTTTAAGAGTTTCTGTACAAATAAAATTGAACATTTTACAGGAAAACAAGTCACTACAAACAAACTCAGTCTGTGGAATAAAAATAAAATCCAAGATGGCAAATGCTATTATTTTGTGAAATGACAACTGTGTTGACACTTGACAGAACCACGAATGCAATAGTTGAAATTGTCCATTCACAGTACTACGCGAAGGCAGCATTAAATTCCAACATTACTTCCGTGTGCTAAAATTACTCTACTTACTGTTGTTTAATATTTTTAACACTCATTTTAATTGTAGGTAATAATTCTCTAATAATATATTTATTTTATTGCACTTTTACAACTCGAAAGTGTGTACAATGCTTAAGGTACAATATATCTTGCAAAAGCTTGAAGCGCTTGATAAACTGTCGCGACACTCGCGACAGCACTTGCTACATGGTTGCTCTCATGGTTGCAAGCTGCTGTCTGACAAACTGTTGGACATTTCTTGCGGAAGTTTTCTTGCAGATGGAAATGCGGCCTATGGGGCCATCGCGCTCGCGGTCGCGAAGTTGATCTGTTGCTAGCTGCATTACTTGCTCTGTGGCTTGCTGTGGTTGCTAGTTAAAAATTTAAACACGACAAAAAAAATCGTATTACGTACCTACCATAAAGTATAAACAGACGTTCGAATTTGGTACGGACCGCATTGGACCTTGGTGCGCTCTGGACCATATTCGATCATGTGTACAGTGGTCCGCCGGACATAATTATTATTATTGACGGTAACATGTAATTGATGTGTACATGATTTAATATAAAAAAGTTCTAATATTCACTACGACCGCGACCACACAACATGTTCTATTATTAAAAAAAGAAAAACAGCATATAAAAAAAACAAGCCTCACAATGAAATTGAATATTGAAACTTGATTCTGACTCTGCAGAGGGTACAAAGCCATACTCCGCAGTCAGCAGATTAAACCGGTTTGACAAACATCAGTTTATTTATTTTATTTAAAATAAAGTATGTTTTGTAACACAAATGCATCCACTGTTTTTTTTATATATATCTAATTTTCCAGTCTCTGGCAACACTCATGATATCGGGACGATATTATCGGATAATGTGAAAGGGCAAATTGTGTCCGATATCGGATATCGGCCATCGGCTTCCGATATCCGATATCGGATCGGATAATGTGAAAACGCTCTAACGGTGGTCCGGTCGCACCAAGTTCGAACGTCTGTTATGCTAGGCGTCCATTAGAGACGGATCGGCGGATTTTATCTAACAGACGCTCGCCGCTCACATCCGCCTGCCTGCGTCCACTAGACGGGTCGGGGCGGGCCGGGCCGCAGCGCACCGCCGGCAGAAATCCGCCTACGAAGCGATATCCGTCAATGCGTTGCGGCCCGCCCCGACCCGATCCGTCGCTAATGGACGATGTTTCATACAAAACATAGGCCGGCGTATTTTTGCGTTGCGATGCGGCCCGGCCCGATCCGCCTAGTGGACGCCTAGCTTTAGTAATATTAGAGTACCTACTTTCGAAATATGGACAAATGACAATGACATTGTTGGACATTGTCATATTCACAAAATTCACAACTTTTTTTAATTTTCATTTTCAGTTTTCACATAAAAAGTTAAGACTTGATTGATCACCATAATTGTACAAAAATAAAAAAATTCGGTAAATATTAGTTTTCCCTGTATATATTTAAAAAACTTCAGAATATATAAAATTGAAATAAATGATAAGAATTTATAAAAGCTTTTGTTTCTTAAATTATTTTTACGTTCGAAGCAATGGCTAATCAAGAGCCCACCGATTTGGATTGGGTGCAATTGCGCCGTGAGATGGGTACAGTGCCACTGGGGGAAACAACTCGAGAAAAATTTGTGAGAAAGTTTCAAGAAAATCCATTTGTACCTTTAGGTAAATATATTTCCTGTAGAATATTATGGTTCATAGGGGTATAAAAGTACCTCGGAGCAATATGTTATAACACTTTATTTGTTTAATATTATGTAATTTTATCCTTCTAGGTTGTGCAGCAACAGCAGGTGCATTAACTTATGGCTTATGGTGTTTTAGAAATGGAAAAACACAAATGTCTCAAACTATGATGAGGATGCGAATTTTGGCTCAAGGATTTACCATTACAGCTCTGGTTGTTGGAGTGGTAATGACGGCTGGAAAAACAATAAAATAATTGTACATTTAAAAATAAATCAAAATATTTTAACTTTTCTTGTAATAATGAAATGCTGTTGTAGTAGATAATTAATAGGTAATATTATTTTTTATTAATTTATAGGTTACTAAAACATAAATGCATAAATATCTAATAATGATTAGTTTTTATTTCACACTCGCTGTGCCCTGCGGTTTTACCCGCATTGCTCCGCTTCTGTTGGTCTTAGTGTGATGATATATATAGCCTATAGCCTTCCTCGATAAATGGGCTATCTAACACCAAAATAATTTTTCAAATTTGACCGGTAGTTACTAAGATTAGTGTGTTTAAAAAAACAAACTCTTCAGCTTTATAATATTAGTATAGATTACCTACATAAGCAGTCTGCCCAACTGCCTGTTGGGCAATGATAGTCCTCAGGGATCACATAGATAATGGTGAATTAAAAATAGTATTTTATTGTTATTAAAATGAGAATTTGTGATATTGATCTAGTAGTTGCCGAGTTTAGCTTGTTCAAATTAATGCTCCGGCTTCTATATCAGCTATTTTAACTCAATTCAGCTTATTATAACTACATAAGGGCCTGTAGCATTTTATAATATTGTGCAATAACAGTGCAGTTGCATATATGTATATACAAAATTTTAAAAGTTTTAAATACCTATACAAATGCATTTATTTTTGAGATGTTGATGAACAAATAATCAAAAAGTATGAATATTAAAGTACCTATATAAATATGAAATATGTACCTATTTAATTGTATGTACATATTAGTACAAACAAAAATATAAGTTGAAATACATATCCTACAAATAAATTATTATTATGCATATGTTTGTGAGGAATCATGGATACATGTATGTTTGTTTGACTGTTAGTTACTCTTTCACGCAAAAACCACTGAACGGATTTTCATGACACTTAGCAATGATTGACGATTGTAGCCACTACCACTAGTATCTAATCTGTGCTATATGTATCAAAACAACACAAGCTACTGTCTATAGAAATACTTGCTTTCTAGGGTTCAAATCAAATCAAATCAGTTTATTTGCATGCATATGGTCATACAAAGGTGTTAATAATTAATATACAATATTTATACACATATACTGCCATTGTAAATGGCGTGCAAAATTTTCCGGGTTCCGTACGGACCGTACCCTAACGGGACCCTATTACTGAGACTTTGTTGTCTGTCTGTCTTCAGGCTGTTTCTCATAAACCATGATAGCTAGAAAGCTGAAATTTTTACAAATGATGTATTTTCGTTGCCGCTATAACAACAAATAGTGTACTAAAAATTAAAAAAAAAAGTAAAATATTTAAAGGGGGTCCCCGTAGTAGTAGTAGTCCCCTTCGTGCGCGAGACCGACTCGCACTTGGCCGGTTATACATAGGTATATTATATTTTTACCGCACTGCACGTCGGTCTAGTAAAAAATATGTATGTACTACGGACTAGCTACAATATTCATGCAAATAGAAACTCACTGAACCGATTTTGAAAATACTCTGCATTGACGTAGCACGTAGGTACCTAATTTTAATAGGTAGCATATGATAAAATAATACGAAATACTTGATTTTCGCGCGGGTGATATAGTACGATTCAAACTATTTCAAACTTTGTGCGGGTCGAATCGGATCGTACGATTTAATATCATAGATCTTTAGATAAACTTTAAATTATGCTTTCTCATTCAACGATGATAACATCGTACATAACTGTAATATGCTTTACATATTTTAATTTACATATTTCATAGCAAAAGTTATATTCAAGCAGATGCTGGAACCTGTGGCTGGAACTGCTGGTACCAACTACCACACTGGTAAATACTAGCGTTTAGCTACTAATGTATTCTGTGCTGGTACTTTGCTGGAACTCACACATCTCAGAGTTCTCAGCCATAAAAAGGTAGGTACTCTGTGGTTCTCAGACTCAGATTTGTGAAAGCCGAAATGTCAACACTCATGACTCAACGTCAACGTCAAAAATTAATAACAATTGTATTGTCATTATTAATTTGTCATTGTGTTTGTCATAGGATAGGACTGCATTTCGTTTTGACTATTTTATTTTCGTTTAACCCTGTGGTTTATCCTATCTGCAATCATAAAAGCGATGAAAAGAAGAGAAATTAAAAGAGGTTTTTAAAATGAATTGTGGAAAACAAAATCTCTTCTAAATCGGGGTGAGAAAGATTCTTACCACTTATTCTCAACTGTTTATACCTAGCAATAGAAATTAATTATTATAATATACTAGCGGTCCGCCCCGGCTTCGCCCGTGGTACATAATTACGTTTTCTCTACATAAGAACCATCCTCGTACTTCAAGGAATATAATAAAAAAAGAATTATCGAAATCGGTTCAGCCGTTCTCGAGTTATGCGCTTACCAACACATTTTGCGATTCATTTTTATATATAAGAAATATATTTAGCTAATCAGTTTTTATCTTCCAGTGATATAGTTACATAGGATTATGAATGGTTTTATAGCCGTACACTGTGGTAAGTCAAGTAAATATTTGTTTATTTTCGTTTATTAAATAAGGGCCAATAGTTTCATATTATAATACCTTCTCCCTAAAATTGTTAACTTCAAGGTGCTGGATACCATAGTGATACTTTAAGGAAAGACTATCAAAAAACTTGCTATACAGCATGCAGAAAAGCTGGACAAGCTCTTAATGAAGGAGGAAATGCAGTTGATGCTGTAGAAAAAGCTATAGTTGGTAAGTTATGTTTATTTTGAATGTTATATCATTTTCAATAAAATTTATTACTTTTGTTATGTACTGTGTATACACGCCTTAACTATTAGAGGATGCATGGGGCCACCCAAGAAGGACTTGCACCTGTTAGCAATTGCGACATCGCGCACACCTGCGATTCCAGAGAGTGTTGCGGCAATCATCGCCACCGCGACGCTGTAGCTGCTCCGCCGTGGATGACGAGCACTCTTTGTTCCAACATTGAACGGGAGGGACATAGTTTAAGTTAGGAATAATTTATCATGTAATTTTTTTTACAATAAATTATTAATAAGTAAATTTCGGATTTTTTTGCGCCTTCGCGGGTCGGTCAATATAATTGGCGCAGTCTTGTGGATAATCCTTGAGAGCCGTCTCTCGGAACGCGAAACTACAAGCATCGAGTATCGCTATTCCATCGGAGGGACGACGACGGGGATCCAGAACCTACACCGTTGGCCGCCGCAACGCGAAGGGTATCCAAACATTGATACTGCAAGAAAGGCCGAAATGAAAATCCTGTAAGTACACTAATTCTCTTAGTGACTTGCCACTCCTAGATTGTAAGTTTTCCTAGATTACCCATTCACGGGAACCGAGGAACTGTAGTGCGTAGGCTTAAAATATATTAATTCATCGAGAATTAATTGTAGAATTTTACAAAATCAATTTGTAAAATTCAAATATATAGATATTAGGTTGATAAAAGATTAATAAATTTAAATATTAATTAATTACGAATTGATTAATTTTCGAATTTTACTAATTAATTCATTTTATAATTCAAATATATTAGGTAAAGATTATTAATTTTTTATATTAGTTTATCGAAGTAAATAAATTTAATTAAATTTAATATATTTTATATAGGTAATACAGATATTTAAAATGTCAGATTTGGATAAAATTTTTAATGCGCTTAGACTTTTGCCAGAATTCGATGGTAATGTTAACGTTTTAACAAGATTTATACATTTAAGTGACCAATTAGCTGAGGAATTTATAGATAAAGATCCCGGAAATACTTTAAAAACTGCCGCGTTATGTAATGGTATTTTAAATAAAGTTACTGGGCCCGCAGCCCGAGTTATTAATGCAAATGGTATACCTACTACTTGGCACGGTATTAGAAGCGTATTAGTTAATAACTTTTCTGACCATAGAGATGAGACCGCCCTTTATAACGATTTAGCCTTATTAACGCAAGGTCGTAGCTCTCCTCAAGAGTTCTATGAAAAATGTCAGCATCTTTTTAGTACCATAATGACGTATATAGCATTACATGAAACAGTCGTTACTACTCGTGAGGCAAAAAGGGACCTGTATCAAAAATTAACACTACAGGCTTTCCTACGTGGTTTACGAGATCCGTTAGGCTCACGCATACGTTGCATGCGCCCCGCAACCATTGAAAAGGCATTAGAATACGTTAATGAAGAACAAAGCACTTTATACCTTCAACAACGTAATGAAACTTTTGATAGGAAACCCCACGTACCTTTTATAATGCCGTACTCGCATGAACCGTTTTATAGACATAATGATTTTAGTGAAATACATTCGTTTAGACCGCAATTTAAGCCATCAAATTTTATTCAACCATACGGACCAGCACGTCCTACTCGTACTATGCAAATTTTCCGCGCTGCACCCCCTAACTATAACCCGCAGAGCAATACGTTCAGATTACAGCCTAAACATCCCGCGCAACCGAAACCGCATCCTATGAGTGGCGTTAGCCATTACGTGACAAAGACTTTACCACCGACACCTTTTGCACGCGCTCATGATTGGTCAAAATTTGGTAATCCACCCCCGAGTAATTATTTTAAGACTAGGGAGATGAATCATAATGAATATCTAGATGAAGATTATTACTGTACCGATTTATATCCTTATGAGGATGACTATTATAATAATGAATATTACTGTACGGAAAATGAACCTTATGTACATTACGAACAGACAGA
The DNA here is from genome assembly GCF_061535395.1 of Colias eurytheme. Taxonomy (NCBI): domain Eukaryota; kingdom Metazoa; phylum Arthropoda; class Insecta; order Lepidoptera; family Pieridae; genus Colias; species Colias eurytheme. The sequence goes on along the minus strand of NC_142993.1, from coordinate 5,524,903 downwards.
CGCACCTGAAAATTTTGAAGAAACGTGTGACGTACGTTCAGAACACGATCAGGATTTTCAGAATCCACCAAAAATTAGAAAAACCAAAATAGAATTAAATCTACACACGCAACGTCAACTTCCTTATATTCAAATTCATAATCCTCCACTTAAATTGTTAATTGATACTGGAGCTAACCAATCTTTTCTTAGCCCCGATGCAGTACAGAGATATTTTCCGGACGTTACTCTTAATTATGATCCCTTTGAAGTAACCAATGTTCATGCTGTAACTCGTAGTAATTATTCTATAACATTACCTAGTTTTCCTGAATTTAATGACCCTGACGATATCACATTTTTCGTTTATAAATTTCACAATTATTTCGACGGCTTAATAGGTTCAGATTTGTTAGATAAATGGGAAGCATCCATTAATTATAAAACTAAAACTTTAAATACTTGCAATGCTACGAATCGGTTATTAGTATATGACTCACGGAACGCTAATCTTTATGAGGACGTCATACCCGCAGGAAGTAGTAAATTAGTTAGACTACCTGTAGATGTTGAGAATGGAGACGCTATTATACCGGAACAAATTATATGTAATTGTCATATTTCTGAATGTTTAACGAAGGCGAAAAGCAATCGCGCTATCGTCGAAATTTCTAATCCAACCCGTAATGACGTAATTTTTTCAATGGATCGACCGGTATGTGCCGAGGTTTATAATAATGAGTGCACGCGCACCAAACGTTCGTCCGACCGTGTGAAACAGGTATTATCTCGCTTGCGTACTGATCACTTAAATAATGAGGAACGTTTAAATTTAGAGTCATTATGTACACAGTATGCGGATGTATTTTATATAGAAGGAGAAAACTTAACATTTACGAATAAAATTAAACATTCTATTAGAACTAAGGATGAAATACCGGTTTATACGAAAAGTTATCGCTATCCATTTATTCATAGGCAGGAAGTACAAAATCAGATAAGTAAGATGTTAGAACAGGGTATTATTAGACCATCAGATTCAGCATGGAGCTCTCCTATTTGGGTAGTACCTAAAAAGGCAGATGCATCCGGTAAAGTTAAATGGCGTTTAGTTGTTGATTTTAGAAAGTTAAATGAGAAAACTTTGGATGAAAAATATCCGATTCCTAATATTACAGATGTCTTACGTAAATTGGGTAACTGTCAATACTTCACAACGCTAGATTTAGCAAGTGGGTTTTATCAAGTGGAAATGAACCCGGCTGACATTCCAAAAACTGCTTTTAGTGTAGAACATGGTCATTTTGAATTCTTAAGAATGCCCATGGGTCTAAAGAACAGTCCGTCTACTTTTCAAAGAGTTATGGATAATGTACTGAGAGAATTGCAAAATTCTATTTGTGTAGTCTACCTGGATGAAATAATAGTGTTTAGCACTTCTTTACAGGAGCATATCGTTAATCTTGGGAAAGTGTTTCAGAGATTGCGTGAATCCAACTTTAAAATACAGATGGATAAATCGGAATTTCTTAAACTTGAAACCGCGTATCTAGGTCACATTATTAGCAAAGATGGGATAAAGCCTAACCCAGATAAGATATCTGCCATCCAAAAGTATCCTCTTCCGAAAACTCCAACCGACATTAAACGATTTCTAGGTCTATTAGGTTATTATAGGAAATTCATACCAGATTTCGCTAAAATCACGAAACCCATGACACAATGCTTAAAAAAGGGTTCAAAGATAACATTTTCTAAAGATTATATAGAATGTTTCAATAGGTGTAAAACATTATTAATGAATGATCCAATTCTTCAGTATCCTGATTTCAATAAAGAATTTATTCTTACGACTGACGCGTCGAATTTAGCTATCGGTGCTGTACTCTCTCAAGGCCCCGTTGGTTCCGATAAACCAATTGCGTACGCTTCACGTACACTTAATAGTAGCGAAATTAATTATAGCACGATTGAGAAGGAGCTATTAGCAATTGTCTGGGCAACGAAGTATTTCCGCCCTTACCTTTTTGGCCGTAAGTTTAAAATTATAACTGATCATAGACCCCTTCAATGGGTCATGAATTTAAAGGAACCTAATTCCCGTCTCACACGTTGGAGGCTCAAACTTAGCGAATACGATTACACCGTAATTTATAAGCAGGGAAAACAAAATTGTAACGCCGATGCTTTATCGCGAATTCAAATTAATAATGAGGAAACAGATTCTTTAGCGGTTAATCCAACAGAGACTAAACCTTCATTAATAAAAAGAAGTTCAGATACAATTAGTGGTCATTCCAATTCAATTAAGATTACTGCACATTCGAAATCAGATACTCTTAAAGCAAATTCCGACACCGTCACAGTTCATACTGACGCGGAGAACCCAATTCTCTATATCCCTATAACAGATGTACCGGCTGATTTACCTATTCATATCTATACTAAGAAGAAATATGGCGCTGTTGCTAAATTTAGGTTTAAGAGGGTACCTAAATTGTTACAGAATCCTTCCTCTGATCCTGTGCCTGATTCGAGCGGAAGATCCCACCCTGAGTAGCTTGGATGATGGACCCGGTATATTACCATTTAATATTGGAACTGCAAGAATTGTCACTCATTACCATTCATTTTTGCAAATTATTAATTTAAAAGATATTCGCGATAGTATAACCATAGTAAAGGATCAATTAAATTCATTAACACCTAATTTGCACGATAGATTATTTTCGCTATATAATTCACATATCGAACACTTACATTATAAGATTATTAAATTATCAAATCAGTTAAAAACTTTTGAACCCAATCGCAAAAAGAGAGGTCTCATAGATGGTTTAGGTTCAGTAATAAAAAGTATTTCTGGTAACCTAGACTATACGGATGCAATTAAATATGATACCGCAATTAAATTATTACAAAATAATGAAAATAGATTGGTCACAGAAATGAATAATCATATAAGCCTCAGTAAAGATTGGATAAACCAACAATCTGATATTTTAAACAACTTAATTAAAAATCAGGAAAAAATTGAAATAGCTATAAATGATTTAAAGGCCAATAATTTAAACATTACTATATACATCGATTTAATTCAACGCGTAGCAATTTTATCAGATAACATTGATGATATATCTGAGGAATTACATAGATTAGAAAATTTATTAGGTTTTATTCGTGCGAAAAGTACGCATCATCTTATGTTCAATTCAAATTCACTAAAAGAAATGTTAAATAAGTTAAACAAATTTTATGGCAAAGATCAAATCCCTCAAGTTAATTATAGAGAATATTTTGATTTAGTTAAACTAGGCTATTATTATAGTAATAGAAATATAGTTATAGTTTTTATGTTCCCGGTTGTCCTTCCTGCTACCTTTGAATTATTTAAATTATCCATAGTTCCTAATAAAGATAGTAAAGTCCTAATTCCACCCTATCCTTTTGTGGCAATTCACGACGAGGATTTTATGTACATGGAGGCAGAATGCCCGAAGTCTGGCCTAGGGTATCTATGTGAGGACAAGCTGAACCATCATCGATCCAAAAATGACTGCGTGTATCACCTTATTACCACGCAACGAGTCGTCGCATCTTGTCTCTTCACGCCTGTGGAGCTCGGAGCACCCGCACTAGAAAAATTAGACGACGCCCACTACGTCATCAGTTTCCCCAAGCCATCAAAAATTCACCTATCATGCTCGCAAGATCAATATGACGTCATTAAAGGAAGCTACTTAGCCACAATACCCAAAAACTGCATTCTTCAAACGGAGGCTTTCAAGATAGTCAATCGAGAAGACCATATCAAAGGACAGATAATGAAAATTGCAAACCTGCCAGATTCCAGCCAATATAATACAGATGAAGAAGTTCTGAAGTTGAATTCGATAAATTTGGATAAATTACACGCTAGTAACAGAGCTATATCAATGGAAATGCCTATCAGTACTAACAACGGATACGAGATTCTCTATATGCAGCCTTCCATCATACCGATATATGTTATATTAATAACGAGTGCAGTTGCCCTAGTGACATGGTACGTCGTACGGAGAGTGCGTACATCAAAGCCTATTACTACGAGTGTTCATGGTAATCAAAGAGAAGAAATAGAACATCAATCGGCGGAGTGTGAAATTTCAGCGATATTAACGAGCCTTGCCCGCCAATAATCGCTGAACTTCAGGAGGGAGGTGTTATGTACTGTGTATACACGCCTTAACTATTAGAGGATGCATGGGGCCACCCAAGAAGGACTTGCACCTGTTAGCAATTGCGACATCGCGCACACCTGCGATTCCAGAGAGTGTTGCGGCAATCATCGCCACCGCGACGCTGTAGCTGCTCCGCCGTGGATGACGAGCACTCTTTGTTCCAACATTGAACGGGAGGGACATAGTTTAAGTTAGGAATAATTTATCATGTAATTTTTTTTACAATAAATTATTAATAAGAAAATTTCGGATTTTTTTGCGCCTTCGCGGGTCGGTCAATATAATTTTTGATTAACTAACTATATTGTTTTGAAAAATTTATTAATATTGTTTATACTTTTTTAACAACATTTATTGTGTTCACTGAATAGATATGAATGAAAACTTTTCAGAGCTGGAAAATAGTTCACTAACAAATGCTGGCTATGGATCAAACTTAAGCTGGGACGGCTTAGTAGAATGTGATGCTTCAATTATGAATGGACAAACCTTACACTTTGGTGCCTGTGGAGCTGTATCAAATGTATGGAATCCAATCAAATTAGCAAAACAATTGTGTATTAAGCAATGTGACAACCTCTCCCTTGGTAGAGTGCCACCTTGTATACTAACTGGGAAAGGAGCCCGCACATGGGCAGAAAGAATGGGCTTGGAAATTGTTGATGACAAAAAAATGATATCAGCCAGAGCCTTTCGCAACTTCAAACACTGTAAAAGGAAATTGAAGAGATACTCTCTACAAAATGATGTTAGATTCAGTCCTTTGGACACAGTTGGGGCAATTTGTGTGGATTCTAATGGAGTTGTTGCAGCTGGAGCTAGTTCAGGAGGTGTATCTCTAAAGCATGAAGGAAGAGTTGGTCAGGCAGCTTCTTTTGGCAGTGGTGTGTGGGCAGTCATGAGTAGAGATGGAATAAAACCCTCAGTAGCTTCATGTACTTCAGGATGTGGAGAGCATCTTATTAGAACCCAACTAGCTAAAAACACAGCAGAGAGCTTGTTTGAATCATCACCAGTATTAAGTTTAGATAAATGTTTAAAGGAAAAGTTTTTGGAATCACCTTTCCTTTGGGATATACCAGAAAGGCTGGGAGGAGCTTTAGCATTATCATTCAATCCTGAAATAGGAGAAGGGGAACTGTTATGGGGTCACACCACTAAGACAATGTGCATTGGATATATGTCTACAGAGATTGCTAAACCAAAGGTAAATTAAAGAATCAGTTGCAACATTTTCATAGTTATCAAAATGTTTTATGGAATAGATAACAATGTTAAAGTGAAATAAGAAGTAACGCACTAAAACAGGTATAAAAATAAGTTCATTTCTTTAATAATGACAATTTTTTTATTTCAGTGTATTATCTCTTACTTGCCCGCAAAAGTGGAACCTGGACGCAAAGCTGTAGTCTCTGGATTACCATTTAAAGTTCCCATACAACCGTGCCCTGTTTTGCAATGGGAAATCAAGACTGAACATCACTCAAATGGATCTCTTTGATATTGGCTTATAAACTTTAAATTCAAGCATAGTCACTGCCATGAATCATCTCATTAAAGAAAAGTATTACTATTGACATTATGTTTACCCATTCAGTTACTATTTTGAAGGGTTCTATAATAGCTTAGTCTCAATGTGATATGTAGTAATTTTATGAAGCTTTAAAATATGGTTCATTTTTATACAAAATACAACATGCTTATACCTTAAAAATATAATATTGCAATACAACATAGGACTGTGTTAAAATAAATTCATAACTGCCAATGTACATCTTTCATTAAAATACCTATTACAAATTTATAATAACAAGTGATTAACAGAGTAAAACTACATTGATGGTGGTAAAGCTAGCTTTAATAAAAAAGTGGGAGGTTCGAATCTGGTATGCAAATATTTAAAGTACATATACAACACCTTAGATTACAAAATAAAAGACAGATGGAGCGTTGCCGAACTAAACCGAATAATTTATCGTCATTTCCATAAAGCTATGTGTGCTGTCATTTCGCCGTTGCACTGTACGTACACGGTGCTTCTGTGTGCGTGTTATGTTACCAGATAATGAAAAATTTCCCAAATTTTTGCCCGACTACGGAAGAAAGAGGGTTATGTTTTTCGAATGTAGGTATGTATGTATAATATTTCTTTGACACGCGTATAAACTGTTGGATCGATTTTGAGTTGTGACTTGTGAGGTGTCATTGCAATCATCTGAATTATGAAGGTAGCTGTGGTGGTAGTGACGTAGGCTACATAAATTATTAGCAGTCATGTTTTAATTTTTATTTTAATATAAATTCGGGTTTTTGATATTATTGCACGCCTCATAAGCGAAGCGTTGAGGTGGGTACTACTGTCACTTCGCGCAAAACATCTGATTTTTCAAACTTAAAATGTCTTTATGTATCATACATTGCACTTGTAAGATAATACATACACACACATATTAAGAAAAAACACTATTTTTAACGTTCATGATATTTTTGATGTCATTTTTGTTATTTAAACTAGTTAAAAAACAGTTTAAAAAAGTTCTGTCTTGGACGTCCGTGTGTCTGTATGTGCGGATCCTTTTTCTTGTTAACACGATAGCGACCGAAATACTTTACTAATCGAGTCTTTTTTTTTCTCTTACGCTTGAGTATGCTCAGGAATAGAACCCTTTCATTTTTCAGGGTCTGATTCGATGTGGTTTAATTGTTATTAAATAAACAAAAATAAAATAATTAATAAATATTTATTTAAAAAAAATTATGAGGCGTGCACTTTTGGATTTTCCAAATTATTTTATAATATTGTAAAAATTATTTTATCACCTATCTAGTATCTACTAAAGTTATACATGGACAAAATAATTTTATTCAATTTTTATTAAATAAATTACATTAAATTTATTAAATAAATTACATTAAATTTATTAAATAAATTACATTAAATTTATTAAATAAATTACATTAAAAAAGTTTTTATTTTTCAAAACATATGAATGCGAATAGCGGTAGTTTTTAGTCGAGAATGCGGGACATTTTATTTTCATCATATCCATCATGTGTTCACATGAATTAAATCGCAAGCGAAAACGACGCTTTTTATAAAAGTAACAAAAAAATGTACCTATAATGCTTTTTAAAATAATCTAATAATGACCATGAACTTTTATTGCACTATACAAATAATCACATTCACGATCGAAAAATCCAACAGCACTACCCCGAATATCTTTTAACCATTTTACCCCTAAAAATGGCAAATTCATTTTCAAAATACTGGCAGCATACGTTGAAGTTTTGAATTCCTTCGTATTTGTAAAATTATTATTTGTATACAAAATTAAATAAGCCAAATAATCTACAGAAAATCTGTAAAACGATGTTTTATCTTTTTGTTTGTTTTCGGGAACAAGTTTTACAGCGTTTTAATATCACAAGACAGCATTTTTTTACTAAAATATCAAACCCCTTTTGACGTATTGCATGACACTAGAATCGCTATAGCACTAGCGGAGGAACGTATTCGTTTTTGATTTCGTATTTTCTTTGACAAGGATGATGAATGATTGACATGCTCCATCTGTATTTTATTTTGTAATCTAAGTACAACACATACAATTTGTGATATGAAAGGTGAAGTTTTCAAATAAAAGGCCTGAAATTCAATTTAATTGTTTTTATTTTATAAGACAGTGCTATAAGTAAGTAAATTCGGTGAGAGACAATAATTAAGTACAGATTAAGTAGGTATTTATTATTTTACGACACTGTAATTTATTATAGTCCTTTTCACCTATGATGATTCCTGTGACACTTCATCGTGTTCCGAATTACGTATTTTATGTTTAAAAAGTCAAAATAATTTTAGTGTATAATATTTTTATTTTATGGCGGCATTATTACCAAAAATATAAAAATGAAACATCTTAAGCTTATAAATGAAAAACAGTATTGTTTAGTTTAATATAATGAAAAATAAAATAAAATAACACAAAAAAATAATACCTACACAATTCGTGTACATGAAATGGATCGTTGAAAAATCATAGAGTTGGAAAATCATATAATCGGCGCCCATCTTGTGATCGTTTGTCAATCGAGTCAATCGTCTGTATGAGTGCGTCAGCCTTGTATACAAGTTGCATTTTTATAATGATACTTTACGTGGTATTCTGTTATTATTACTAATTATTGTTATTGTTGACTTTTTGTTGCTGTTGTTTGCTAAGTTTCCTTAGTTAATTGTTGGCGAAATGCCGAAAAAACTAATTTTGGTACTTTATTCAAATCGATTTCATTTCCATATAGAATATTATCGATTATCGGAAACAATTGATACGATTTCAGTAACCGACATCTCTACACGTGTCAAAAATCGATGTGTCACAGAAATCATCTTAGGTGGAAACTCAGAGGAATAAACCTATATTCCTCTGAGGGTGGAAAGGACTATAGATGACATTTTATTATGTTACATACAACAGATAGCTTGTATAAATTGATAATTATATTTAGTCACTTATGTATAAAGCATGCACCATACTGAAGAACCAACTAAATATTCTTAATTATTAATTTCAACAAATTAAGATTATTATTGTTTATACAACACAATATAACAATAAACAAAATATTTTGAGCGTCATACGTATTAAAATCATAAGGCACATGTTATATTTTGGAAAAACTCATAAAATCCTTAATTACAATAGAGAGTACAGACGGAGTATCTACAATGACTGTATGCGTAAAAAAAATATGGAAATTACCTAGGTGGGTATAATACCATAAAGGCTAAGAGGGACATCATGTACTCTAATGTTTAGAGTAGGTACATATTATATTTAAATCTGAGGTATTCTAAGCTATAATGAGGATAAACAACCAATAAATAAAATATTAAATAAGCAAGAAATTTTTCTATTCACAATATTACCTCAAAAAGTGTTGAGGTAACATCCACAATGCGACTTTGTACGTAGTCTATGATTAACATAAAATCTACATGGAGTCTTCACACAAAATCTTCGTCGAAAGTGAGACAAAAGAGATATACGCAGTACGCGTCACTACTTATATAGGTACTCGTCAGTATTACGTGCTTGTTCACAGACACGCACGCCTGCGTTCAAAACTTTTCCGTACGTTCGGGCGAAATTAGATTGAATTGCCTCAATAATTTTCTGGCGTGTAATCGTTTTTAAACGTTTTTATTGTCAAATATCCTCATTAAAGCAACTAGGCCTAATCCTGATGCATACAGTCACATGTGATTTAGATTACAAAAAAATTGCTTTCAATGTTGAAAGAAAAAAACGTAAATTATAATTGGAAGAAGTACTTAGATATAGGTTTATGTGGTTTGTTAATACCTAAGATAATTATTTTATTTTTATCTTTGTACATTCTAACATAATGAAATAAAATCACTAAAATAATTAACATTACATTAATTCGTGAAATAGTTAATTTATTTTTGTTATTCTATTGTTTGTACTTACCACTAGTAATGTTTTCAGAGTCATGACAAAACATAGAAATAAAAATATTTCATAAAATATAAAATAAATGCATAGGAGAATAATATCATTTGTTTGTATAATGTAGTTATTTCTCAAAAAAATATATAAACAATATTCATGTAAGTATTAAGGATAAAGTAGGCGGGAGTCAAATTATATTCGATATTAATAATGTGTTTTAAAATTATTAAAAGCGTTTTAAATTAACGAGTATAAACTGGGCTTTGTATCTTGTTAAATTGACTTAAATAAAAATATCAGTACAGATGAATATCACAATGTAGACCATTTTTTTATATGTATACAGTGATAAACTCAACCCCCAACAAATAGAACGATAAAAACTAACTAATATATTATTCATAATATATTAATAATACATGAAACGGATGAATTTAAAAAGTACTTACCATTTCTGTATAATAACTTAAACACTACACTATGTATTTGTCACTGGCAAGGTTAGTAAAAAAGACATTATCACATAAAGTTACTTTTGAATATTTAATGTAATGAATAATTGTAAATTTTAATTCTACTTTATTAAGCCTCGAAGCAAAGTCTAATTTAATCGTTAACAATTTGCTTTATTTATTGAGATAAATGCTTCATTAATACTGTCTCCTTCTTATCAATTGTCGTTGGAAGATAACCTAATAATATTATGTCCAATTATCATAAAAGTGTATAAATACTATCAACATTACAATCACACAAATTCATTACAAACGCATTTTCAAAATGCAAGGCATCCTTTCAGTCTCATACTATCACACAAATTTATACGCAACCATATTCATACCAAATGGCAGTTTCCTTTGAGTTTTCTTGCTTTTCACTTCGGCTTACATTTCTTCTATCTGGATGTCTTTGATCATCACATTCTGGGAGAGGATCATCAGGTCTGGCAGGTTCATTTAATGTTTGATGGTCATTGGATCTGTCATGGTTACTTTGGCATGCCCCATCACCTATCACTGTGGATATTCTGTTATACACCAGGTATGTTGGATTTTCTTTTATGGGAGTGCTTTGCGGTTTTGAGTTTAAAGCAACATCCGGATTATCATCAGTCAAGTAGACTGTTCTTCGAGTGCCGGCTGCACCAAACACAGGCGAAGGAGTAGATGCTAAAAATAACAAAACCATTGAAATTTATTATTATTAGAAAAGTTACAATGTTAAAAATAATAAAGAATTGAAAATAATCTTTTTACCTGCTGGTAAACCTGTATCTCCATCTAAACCTTGAAAGCTGTTGCGATGAGATGATTGTATTTTATGAGGTCGCCTACGTAAGGAAGCTCTTATTAAAGCATCGTCTCCACCACCACTGTGAATGGAAGCAGCTGAAAGTCTTCTAACAAAATTACTTTCATTTACTAGTCTAGTTGGTTCTAAACTGTGGAATGATCCAGACATGTCAATACTCTCAGACTTTTTTGAAAAAGTATCATCTAGGCGTCTGTTAAAACTGGATTCTATACTATTGCGTGGTGATTCTACACTTGGATTTGATGAACCTTGGTCTGGATCAGAATTTTTTGATATTTTTTCTAATTCTTGCCCAGGATCAGATTCACCAGATTCTGAACCCGCCAAAGTTAATTGTGATTTTGAACGGCTAGCGTCTTCTATTCGCTTGTGGTTTCTGGAAGGTACTTTGTTGATGAGGTCTGTTCCAGCCTTACGCACCTTTTTCACAAAAGAAGCTCCGAAACCTCGTCGTTTTGGAGTGCAATTATCCAGCTTTTTATAATGCTCCATAATTTTTTCCTCCAACTTTTCTTTTTGCCTACAAAGAGCATTTACTTTATCTGCAAACATTTTCTCTTCCTCATGATAATGTTGTTTATCTTTCAAAGAATGAGCTAGAAGTTCATGATATTGAGTAAGAAGTTGAGAAACATGATCCATTAAGGACCGTCGATCGGCATCCAAACTCTTATTCATTTGAATTAACATTTCGCAATGCTGATTTGTTTTACTTATTTCCAACTCCATACTTGAAATAACTTCAGATTTAGTATTCATTTCACCAGATATTTCAGTATTTCTCAGCTTCAGCTGTGATACTTCAGTGCGCAAATTTCGATACTCTTCTTGCATATGTCTATATTCATTTTTTAGTCTGTCACTTGCAGTGAAGAGGTTTCTAAAATCTTCCTTAAGCTTAGAATGCTCAGCTCTAAGATTTATTAAGTTCCTGGATTCTATTTTAAAGTTTTCTTTTTCTAACTCAAAATCAGTAATTTTCTTCTCATATGTGGTAATTTTCTCTTTGAGGTCCCTATTCTCTAGTTTTAAGTCTTTAATAGCAGCTTTAACTGGTTCTTTCTCACTAAGCAACATTTCATATTCCATATTCAATTGCTCATGAATAGTTTGCAATGCAACTTGATCTCTTAACAGGTTATCTTGTTTATCTTTAAGGACTTCTAATTGTTTGATTACTTCTTCTTTTTCAGCCGCTAATTGACTATTTGCTAATTGTAATGTCATTTGTTGTGATATAAGAGATCCATTTTGTGAATTAAGGGTAGCAATATTCACTTGCAGTTTAGCATTTTCTGCTTGACAATTTTCTAAAGATGCTTGTAGTGCTGTTAAATCCGCTGTTAGTTGATCTAATTGGGGATTATTAACAATTTCATCTTGTTCTTGTTTAGTCTTATGGTCACAATCACAAGGTACAATTTTAATTAAATTCGCCTTAGCAGCAATCTCTGATATTAATGTTTCATTATCTGTATTCATAATTATTTTCTCTAATAAATCTTCGACGTTTAATTCTTTAGAAATTATATCAGCCGTGTTAACACCAAGTTTCTCCATACAGTTTCTTAATTTGTCAAAATTGACTTTTTCCAAGATTAAATCTTTTTGTAGAGTTTGTATTGTTTCAGAGTCAACTTTCTTTTGAGACTTTAACTCTTGAGTTTTTTGCTCTAAATCTTGGAGTCTGCTACTAATTACATGACTATTTTCTAATTGCCTTGTGAATCTTTCAATTTCTTTATTTTTAAGTTCAATCTCGGTTGTGATAGTATCTAGAGTGACATCTTTTTCTTCTACAGATTCACGCAGTTTATTAACCTCTCTTTGTAAATTATGAGTCTCTTTTTCACTGTATGTAAGTTTAGTTTTAAGTTCTTCAGTCTGAATAATAAGCCGCGTCACTTTATCGGCTTCTGGTTTCAGAATGTTTAATTCTTTCGTTCTAGCATCTAAAGACTTTTCTAAATCATCTGCTCTCCGCTGTATTGAATCACATAACATTTGGATTCTTTGCTTATCTTTGGTCAGCGACTCCAAATGTTTTTCGAATTCTTGAAGTTTATTTTTTTCCGATTCTCTATCAATTGCTTGTCGATCAATAAAAGCCTTTTGTTTATCCAATGAGTCTTGCAATTTCCTATTTTCTTCTAATGCGTTTTTAAAAACTTCTTCCAATTCTGTGTTTTGCTGTTTCAGTCTATTACAGTTTTCTTGTAACTGGTCACATTTTAGGGTCAGTCTCTTCTTTTCTTTTTCAAGTTCTAAAACCTTGTCACTGCTTTCAAGTAATGATTGTTCTCGTAAGTTATCTATTTTAGATAGAAGACGCTTATTTTCTAATTCCAACTTTAAGGCTCTTGCTTGGGCATTACTGGTTAATTGTTCGGATAAACTATTTTCACCTGACTCTAAGGTACTTTCACATTCATTGTCGGTGTCTAAATTACTATTGTTACTCTCATTCAACACAGACCTTGTTATATATTGTAAGTGATTATTCTCTTCTATTAACTCTTGTATTTTTTGTTGATCAGCATCTCTTTCCTTAAAATCACATAATTTAAATTACAAAAAACTCATATAATGTTTAAAAAGTAGTCATAGGTTATAAAATAGAATATAGACTTATGTTGACAACCCCTAAAAATGATTACAATATAATAGACAAAGATAACTTACCAGTGCAATGTCATTTGCTTCTCTTTTCAATTTTATCATAGCTGCCTCTAATGTTAAGCATTGTTCAGCTCTTTTACGCGCTCTTTGAAGTTGTTCCTCCAATGCGTCTCTGGTTTCTAATAAAGCTTTATTATCTTCTCGTAATTCAGATACACGAGTTTTATAATATTCTGCATCGGCTAATCTATCGCGATAACGTTGAATTTCTTGTTCAAGCCTGAAAACCGAAATGGACATTTTATCAAATCTCTTTCAACAGGACATCTTAAAGGTTTACATATTATTAATGACATTTGAATACCTGTCACATCGTTCAGCCTTTTCCCTGAGAGCATCTACTTCATCCCTATATCCTGCTGCTTTTCTTGCTTCATTGAACCACTCCTGGCTATCGGCTCGCAATTTTGTTAGAACAAGTTTTGTATGCTCAAGATCTTCTCTACATTCGGATAATTGTTCAGATTTTTCCTCCCTAAAAATAAATAATAAGAAATAGAAAATCTATGGAAACTACTTTTGAATTAAGTAATTTCATTTAACGACTTACAGTTCTTGGCGTTGCTTTCGTAACCTAGCCTTCCAATCAGCTAATTCTACAGCTAAATGCTGACTTTCACCATTTGTTTGATTAACATTTTGTGTAGATCTGCTCTTGCAGTTTTTATTTTCATTCTCATTTTCACAGAGTCCTTCATTAAGAACAAGTGTTGCCCAATTTTGTAGATAATGATCACGTTCTTTTGCTAAGCGACGCATATGATTGAACATAGTTGGTGATTGAAAAAGATCAATGGCATCGGGAGTTAGCACTACTGTTTGCATGTCAGTAACCTAAAAAATCAAAGTTTATAAAAAATATAACTAAACCCATAAAAATTTATTCCATAATGATTAAAACAAATAAGGAAGTGTGACGGATGTTACTATAAAAGATCAGTCCACTTTTTTGTGTTTGAAGTTTGAACTCATTAAGTGACCTATAAATAGCAGCAGTACAGGGGATTGTAAGAGGATTTCAAATCAAATCTATTCCTGTAACCATATTATATGGATGAAAATTTTAATGCATTTTATGTTACTGTGCTAGTGTATAAACAGCTTGGTGGATTTGGAGGTGAAGATGTAAATACAATTTTTTATAAAGCAACCTGTATATCAAAATTGTAAATAAAAATTGGTAGATTTTTATGGTCAAATTTCTCTCTCAAAATCTTCCAATGCATCTTCAAAAACTTTAGTCTTTTTTTCAACACATACTTTGCTTGTTATTTACATACCTGTCTTATGCATTCTACAATATTATGCTGTAGATCAACATCAAGCTCCTTTATTCTTGTGATGAATATTTCTTTGTTAGGGCATTGAACAGCTGCACCAAGTAACAGTAATATTAATAACTTCATGTTTTCCAAGCCGTCTCTCGATTCCGGTGCCTTTCCCAAGCAAATACATTCTGGTACAACCAGTAAAGTCATCCCCAACTCTTCATCATATAAATTTTTGACATTTTTCACAATGGCATCAAAGTTTTTTACTCGTCCTAATATTAAAGCTTGATCTTCTAGTCCAGCAAGCTTCGTTATATGAAACGATGGCTCTGGGTCTATTTGTAAATAAACTTGATGTAAAATGTCTCCATTGAATAGAGATGAGTATTCTAGATTTGTTTCTGGATTTGCAAGGCATGACTTCAGCTGAAAATATGAGAAGTCAAAAGATGTGATAATATAAAAAAAAGGACCAAAATACATATATGTTAAAATTATTGCAAAAAAAATTTTTTTTACACATATTTATCTTTACTTCTTTATAAAAAATGCAAAAGTATGTTTGTTTGCATTACACATCGCAACTTATAGTGACTTATGGTTAGGTTTGATTTATTTTAAAAACTACATAGAAATGATAGGAAAGGAAGACAAACAAACAGTTAGCAAGTTTTCAACAGTAATAACAATTTTAAATTAAACTTATAAAAATACTATAATGACTATAATAGTTGCAATGCTAATATGAAATGAAAATATATATCTATGTGCTTCTTATTTTAAACAATTTATGAAAAAATAAAATCGGTCCAGTAGTTCCTGTGATTTGCACCACATTACCATTAATAAAAATATCATGATGTTTTACATTGCCTTATAACACATATTTATAATTTATAAAGTCAAAATACATAAATATTTTTAAGACAAAACAAGGAAAGGCCATTGAGATAATAATTAATATAGAGTCGACACCGCCTACATCACTTATGTTCCACTCAACATACGTCATGTGACGTATGTTGAGCGTATGTTGAGCGGTATTTTTTAATGGTTTTAAAGTGAAACGCATCAAATATGCCTTCGTGTGTGTTACGATATTGCACAAATAATACGGAAAAGTGCAAAGGAATAACTTTCATCGTTAAGTACCTAACTAGATAATCATTTTTAAAACTTAGTTAGAGCAAAAAAATGGCGCACAGATTTTGTTCGTGGTGTCTCCTCCATACGTAGTAATATTATCTCAATGGGAAAGGCACTTTTTTTTCATTGTCTTCCTAGAAATAAGTCCTACACAAACATAAAAACTTAATCATATAAAACAAAAGAAAATAAAAACATAGTAATCATACTCCTAAAGCAGTAGTGTATTATTACATTAGAGACAATGTATGAGAATCAAGAAAAAACTAAGAGAAGCACACTATTGTGTTTATTGAGATCTATATGGATCATCAAAGCATTATTCATAGCTGTGTTCTTGATAATTTAATTTTAATTGAATCTGCATTAAATCTATCATAAATGGTTTAAACAATGTACACAGTTCCAAAAATAGACCAATAATTTAACATATCCTTGAAAGCTATGTGTAGCATAAGAAATTAGGGCCGCCTCCTGTCCTACATAAATAACGATGACTGAAATTAAGTTTTTAAAATAGTCTCACGGTTCATTCACGTCTAGATATACACGGATCGTTGAACACTTACCCACGAAACTAGTGGTCCACTCAAGAAATCTTCGATCTCACTACTTGAGGCAGCCATTCTCGCCAGGCGTTATAATACACTGTATTGTTTACTTTTGTCCACTTCGATAACCATTGCACCAAAAAAATAGTTATATCTCACGAAATGTCTACATTTGTTAAACATCTGCAACAACTAAATACAAACTACAAAGTCTCCCGTGGTGATATGTGCAAACACCGTAACAAAATTTCAGATGTCATTTTAGAGACAGTTGCGTTTGATAAGTAGTACGCACAGAATAATGAATAAGGAATCACAAGAATACCTAGAGTCGTTAGAGTCTAGACACACAGAGCAAGTAATATAAACACTATTCTGTCATTAGGTGCAACGACTTACAGTTTTTCTCTGGGTTCCTCCCAAGTTCCTCCTGTCCAGGGACCAGGGCTTAAATAATAGCTAGTGATCAAAACTTTAAATTTTTTTTATTATACACATTTACCGGCCATTCACGAACGACATGGATGATTACTGTACATTTTAATGTCAATGTCAATAATGCAAAAGGTTTACGAAACCTCAGAACAACACAATTTAATATTGAATATAACGGAATTGTGATTTTTAACTCCGGGCATTAGAGTTGATATTTGATTAATGAACCTCATTGTTCGACCATTTGTTGGATCGATAGATATGAGTTATCACTTATCAGTAAATACGCCAATGAAATGAATAGATGTATTAAATAGGTACCATCAAACGAATTGCCTATTGCATTCAGTATTTATTGTACGTTGTTACAAGTCAAATTAAAAATTGTTAGCATTTTCCAGTTATATTGTAACGCAGATCGTACTACTGTTTTTAATTATTATAATAGTTAATTCTGATGTGGTGACCAGTGGTGAATCGAGTACTTTCAGGGTGTGAAGAAGAACTATGTTTGTAAACAAAATTGTCAAAGTTAAATTTCCTGACCAAGACCTGGACGACTATGTTCTCGAAGTTAGTACTTGCCACTATCCTCTCCTGTAAGTATAAGTTTTATTTGATATGTTTTAAATAAAATCAAGTTTACTTCCAGAATTCTGTCCTCAAAAGTAAGCTACAAAGTAAAATCGACGCCCTTTCCATAATGGGCAAAGAATTAGATAAATGTTGTATGGAACGAGATAAGTACAAAATTTTAGTTGAGCAATTAAAAAGCAAGAAAGATGTTATGCATGATTTGGACTATAAAATAAATATGCCTGACAGATATGCACCAACAAATACTATCAGTGGAGGAGAGATACTGGCCAAAATCAAAGAACATAATAACATATTAAAGCTAGAGGTAACATTTTTCAGATCTTTAAAATCTATGAAGGGTCACATACTTTCTATAGAAATACATTTAGTTACCTATTTAACCATAGCAATACCTATTTTGTTGACAAACTGTTTACAGGACCATTCAAATTTTCTATTAATTTTATGAATATCAAAATAATATGTTGTATTATATTTTCAGGTAGAGACATTAAGGAGTAAATTGGATGAGGCTACAGGTGACATAGTCGCACTGAGAAAACAACTACAGAAAAATATGTTAACCAATGTTACAAGTGATCACAAGAAATCATCATGTGAAGACACATATTCCATTTTAGATTATGAACATTTAGTTCAGGAGCTTGAGAAAATACAAAAAAAGGTTATTTAAATACATATTACCTTGCAATGAAATAATTTAAAATCTGTACCATATTTTTCACAAGAAAGCTTGACTTTATTTAGGCCCTGTCTTGCATAAATATCAGTCAGTTTAGTATTACAATAAAGTAAATTAATAACTTTTTATATCATTTAGTACAAGCAAATTCAAATGGATTATCGGGCTACCTTAGATGAAAAGGAAGAATTGGTGTCTGACCGAGATTATTACAAAACCAAAGTGCAAAGATTGAACCATCAAATAAGCTTTCTTCTTACAAATAGAATAAAAAATTCATCAGATGGTGATGATAATTCTCCTAAACCCATTGTTGATATTGATGCAATGGTTATGGAAAATAAATACCTGAATGAAAGGATTGCTCAACTTCAAATTGAAAAGGAATTAGTAAAACGAACACTGACTAAATATAAAGTAAGAATATACTATGTGTTAAAATATGCAATATATTAATATGAAATTTATTTTAAAGGTTTCATATTGAGATTTTTATTTCAGAGTTTACTTGATGGTAGGAGCAAAAATGACACATTGAATTTTAGAAAAGGATTTGCTGATGTTATGACCCAGAAGCAAGGTATGTCGTGAATATTTTTTTTATGATAACATTTATTAAACATATAGGTACCTATAAAAAAGCATATTTTTATAGGTATATAATATATTATAAATTATTTGCAGTTCGGGAATATCTTAACATAAATTCAAAGTCTGGCCTTAAAAGATCTTCAGTGACAGAATTAAAATCACTATGCTTGGGTTTGTTTGAAGCATTGAATGACAAATCTATTGCATTACAGCACCAGAGGAAAACCAACCAGTAAGTAATATTTATAAAGCTTTTTTTGTCGCACTAATATTGATTGTAGTGATAATGATGATGTGATCTAATGTACTTTTTCAGAATTTTAGCAAATCGAATATCAGAATTAGAGAAAACAATGGAAAGTTGGTGTAATGGCCAAAAATGTATCCCTATATTTCCATCACAGATACTTATGGAGGAATTTCTTAATGACTCTGCTTCTATTAAATCTGACGAATCTAAAGATAAATCAGAAAGGGAACAAAATAATACTAACAAAGCTAATCATTCTGATAGTGATGATAGTAGTAGCGCAAAAGATGCTATTTGCGACAATAGTAGCAGTGAAAGAAGTATTTCAAAAGTTATTCTTCCAGAAGAACTTGAACTGTTAGTGAAAGAGGCTCTTGCAGAAATGAAATCTGCAGACTGAAAATACATCATATATATTCTAAGAAATGCATGCACACAAAAATAAAATGTAACTAAGTAATATATCCATATAGAAAAAGGATTCATTCCATCATAGGTAATTAATTTTACCAGAGCTTTAATTTTTACCAAAGATATATGTATAATTTCAAGACAAATATAGTGTTTTTTAGTTTTAAACTTTATATCATCTAGTCATTGTTATGTAAATATTATTTCGATTTTATTTATGTTGTATTAATAATTATTAATCCAAAAATAAAACTTCAGTTAAACATTCAGTCTTTTATTTACATTTAATAAAATTGAAACAAAAATATTGAACCTCTTAGTTGTAAGTTTTATGTTTTAAAAATAATTGTATTATTAATCAAATTACATTCCTGCAAAATCTACAAATTAAAAAAAGACGTGTGGCACTCGGGGACTGCCGCGGTAAAGCTATTGCATGCTATGCCTTCAAGACACACCTCCGCGCCCGTCAAAGTGGGGAGCGTGAAGTTTTTTCGTTACGGAATTTCTCGATTCGGTCCCCGCGCTCAAGGCCCGCGATAGAAGCTATGCAATAGCTTAATATTGCTAGGTACTTCTTGATTCATTGTTATAATTAAACGTGATACACTGCAGTTATACATTTATATTTAATATATTAATTAATAATTAATAGCCCTATACAATTGGATATGATTAATTAGTACATATTTAATATATCCTAAATTGATACATTTAAAATCTACACATAGTGTACGATTTCGAATTTTATAATAATCTATTCTACCGGCTTTGGTAGATCATGACACGATACATAATTATGTGCAAGCCTCATGCTATCCAATATAATTGTTATCAATGAAACGTCAAACATTTAATAATATTACAGTGGCCTTTTATATTTTTCATAATGGTAATTTATGCATAAATAAACAAGTATGAACCTGGAATAATGGTGTAAGTACCATTGAGCTATTATTACTACGTAGTAAAAGTAGGTATCTCAATGGTAAATACTTACTTACTTATTTTTATAAAAAATGCAGTTTGATAATAAAAATCAATACAAGGAACTATTTCCAAACAACTACTTATAGCAAATCAAATAATACATTATTTATCTTTAAATTAGCAAATTATAAAAATATAATTTTATCGCGTATCCTGCCAAACGTATGAAAATAGAATTTTAGCATGATAATATAATATTACAATTCTTATAATCAGGCTTAATAAATAAACTATACCTATGATTGATTTTAAATCGAATTTAGATCCGATATAAATGAATTTTCACTGTTTTATCTCATACTAGCAATGCCCTGCGGTTTCACCCGCATAGATAGCGATATCGTTACAGTGAAAAGTCTACTATAGGTCGGACTATAGGTTTAATTTTTAATCACATGAAAATCACCTTTACCCCGTCCCGCACTACGGCCTTTTTTTTTGTTTTAGTGGGGAAATCTTTCATAGATACCCTCGGCCTCCGGGGGAGGGGCCGTGGGTTATGTCGGATTCCTACCGACCAAAACCCCACTGTGTTCCGTCAAGACGCATATTGGTAGAATTCCTCCGTGACCCCCGCACTACGGCCTGCTCGAACAGTATACCTACTATTTTCTGTAGATTGACACTTTAAAAAATTGGTTATATCTTTTGAATGGAATATCCAATTCTTTTCATTTAAAAAGTATTTTGCTGGTATTGAAACAGTCTATAGTAAAACATCATTTAATGGGATAAGGATTAATATATGTGTATGGATAACATGGTTTGATTACTGTCGGCACTTCTATTTACTTTGAAAACGTAAAAAAGTTGTTGTAGTAACTTAACTACTGAAGATGGACATATGGTATCGCGGACTTTCTTGTAGATATTGATTCATTCTATAATATCGTAGAACATTTTTTTGTTCTATCTTCAATAGATTCCGCAGCGCACGCGATGACAGAAGTTTTATTGAGGATTTTTTTACACCTTGGGTTACATTATTGCATTTTAGGTAAGGATCTCTAATTTTTTTGAAAATGCAATATAGCCTATGTTGCTCAGTAAAGATGCAGCTTTCTAATGGTGAAAGAATTTTTGAAATCGGTCCAGTAGTTTATGCGTGAAAACCATACATACATACATACATACTTACATACATACTTACAAACTTTTCCTCTTTATAATATTAGTATAGATTACCTATTTACAATAGTAGGTATTATAACAAAACTATATTTTGGTAACTTATAATGAAATTAAGTTTCTAATGTTCTTGGCTCTTAATTTGGTGGAATAGTTAACATTAGAATACCTACATGAACTTATGAAATTCAGAATATAACAGTCTTGTTTTTTACAATTTTGATGCTTTCTGTTTTAAATGGAATATAATAAATTGAATCATTGAAATCATATTGTAAAAGCTTATGACTACTCTTCCACTAGCATATTTTATAAAAAGAAGAAATTATTTTAAATAGCAACCTGGAATAAAAAAAAAGTCAAGTAAATATATAAGCCAATCAAATCGCCTCTTTTAAGACCTGTTCAAACTACAGCGGTATCCGCTACCGCCGTGGGTAGCGGTATCCCGATGGGCACGCGATTAAATCTCTTACGTAGTATATATTAGAGACTCTAATCGTGTACCGATAGGCTGTTCGCTATTGTACTCGGATAATACTATTATAGTAGAGCCATTTTAATAGGCAACATTTGACAGTTCAACAAAATTCAACAATGTAACCTAGTAACGACGACATTGAATAACATGATATTTCGTTTTGTTAGAACTGCACATTTGCTTAACTTTTTTCAAATACGATTACATATTTATAATAATAATGACCGATACAAGTAATTTTAAGATTTCATTTTACTGATAAACCATTCTAAACATAATAAACAATTTCTGAATTAAAGAACTGACGTCGCTACAATTTTGTGTCAATAAACCTTTTTTCTTTTTAATCCATCAGTCCTCGGAATCACAGACACAATAGAAAATCTATTGTGTCGCGCCCCGATCGGGGCTTACGGTGGTCAATGGGTTAAATACCAGAGACGTTACTCTAAAAATCGAAATCTGACATCTAGAATCGAATGCATTGATTACTTCTGAATAAAAATCATCTTATATTAATAAATGTGTTTCAAGTTCGATTGACAAATGTTTCAAGTCAGTATCGATTAATTCACTTTAATCGATGTTTTTAAGCAGTTTACCTCTCTTCAAAGATAAAATTGATAGACGTCAAATGTTGCCTATTAAATTGGCTCAACTATAACTGTTGAAGGAATCTCATACCAAAATCATGTTATTCTGGCCTAAGTCCTATCTTATTCAAATGAAAGCCATAGCCAGACGACAGTTGTAATGGTCGGTTTATAAATGTCAGCTTGGATATGTTCTGTTTAGGTTATCTGTCAGTTGAAATGACATTTTAAGAAAATATACGTAAAAAAGTGTTTAATTTATTCTATATGGAATAATAAGTGGTAAAACCGGTCATTAATTACATGAAACATCATTATTTTAAGCCAAAGTTGTATAATGCGATACTAGCGCAGCGGAATGATGTCCCAAAGCCGCTGCGTCACTGCGTTGTCTCGCACACGCAGTCGCGCCTTTCACTAACTTCGATAATAACGCGCGATAGGACTTTTCAGAGTACCGTTCGTAGGATTCTAGACCTTCTTGCAGTTTTAGTATGAGACTGTCGTAATTTTTTCGAACTACCTCCAGTATCTGAAAAATATTGTTTCTGTTAGTCCATGCCTAAAGTAATGTTTAACTTCGAGTTATTTTGCCATCATTAATAGAAAATTCGACTAGTGAATAAAGAGTTTTTGTGTTTTTTTTTGTTCAATATTGTTGACCTATCTTACTACAGTTGCAAACTAGTCAGTGCCTAAAGGTAACATTTAAAGTTATTAAAGACTTTTTAATGTTAAAAGTTGTAAGACTTATTTTATTAAAATTAAAAATAGTTATGTACCTGATCTTCAGTTGGCGTAGATAGGTGTTGCGAAGTCAGCCAAGTCTCGATTTTAGCGGAGAAGTGTTGTATGATAGCGCGAACATTCACCATACAGTTCGCTAGACGTAGCGCTTCTGCTTTATATTCCCCGTCTCCAGTCGAATATCTTAGCGCTATAATGCATAAAAGGAAGTTTTAACAAAATTTATATATAACTTAAAACTTAAAAGGTATGGATAATATAGTTTATTATGCATACCTGATATGAGCAAAAATTTACAAAATAAGAAAAAAGAACCATTTCCAATCCTATATGATTACATAACTATTCTAATACATATACGAAGCTATAAAACATAAAAGACGAAACAAACATTACCCATAAAGAAAAGGTTATCAAAAACTTGATGCATCCTGATGAGCTCATAATATAGTTGATCGTAAGACGCTGGCGTGGGCAGGAACGTGTCTCCAAATGTAATAAATAGATTGAAAATATTCACTACCTGCAAATAAATACAACTTATTAATAATAATTATTTGAACTGATAGAAGTAGTGTTTATGTACTCAAGGAATACTTTCTATATTGAAGTTGCAGTTACAATATACACGTTCTTTATGAAGACATCGAATTACATTTTTCTGCATATTTGTTATCTATTATTAGCCATTTAAGTGACATATGTGTTTTAAAGTGAAACTTTTATTACATCGTCTCAAACTTTTTGGTCTGTGTAGCGCATGTCGCGTGTATCGCGGCTGCCGAGTAGGTATACCTACTCGGCAGCCGACCGTCACGCGACATGCGCTACACAAAGCAGTGTTCGGAACCGTTCGAACAGTTTCACTTTTACCGTGGTTTCATAAAACCACACAACATTTTTTATTATTTTTGTTTCAAATAAAATCTTAAAATTTTCCATATCGACCCTAACTTAACACTAACCTGCTGCGCCATCAAGAAAATATTATGCCTCCTCAACAGCGTAGTTTCGTTAGTAACAAGGAACTTCAATAGCGCAATAAGTGCCGCCCACAAAGGCCGCCAGTCACGCGCCAAACGCACCCTACATCGTTTCTGATAACTTAGTACCCTTTGTAACACGCCTATACACACTTCGTATAATTCACCCGGGAACTTCTTTAGTAGGTGACACATCATAAATTCTACGAGCAAATCTGAAAAATGAACATAATTGGATATGTTTTTTCTGCTATGAAATCAATTACCATTGATGAAGATTGTTAAAAGAAGTGGTCTCAAAACTGATCCTTGGGTGACCCTTTTCATTTTCTTAGAGTTAAATCTATAAATTGTAGTATTGACATGGAAATGTTTCACTTGTTAGAAAATATAAAATTAGATTTACCTATTAAAGTAGAAGCTAATGGCTGCGAGGGAGGCTCTTCAAGTACGATTTTTCTATGACGCATTGGCAGTCTGTACAACTGGACCTGTTCAAAAAAATTTATTGAGAAAATATATTTTTTTAAACAGCAAAATATTAAGAATTATTTATGTACTGACTTTGAATGTAAGATTTTGGTCGTGCATGATAGAATTTGCGAATTGTTCTTCGACAATGCACGTAAGTGTGATGAAGCAAAGGCTGCACTTGTTGATGCTCGCTTCTGTTCGTGTGTCCGCCATTACTATTGAACTGAAAATACATATTAACAATTTAAATATAGTTGATAGATAAATATTGAAGCAATTAGAAAACTTAGAAATTTCATTCAGTGTGACATAATGTACATACCAATACTGGAAGAAAGTAACTAATAAATTCGTTGGCTGCTCATTGTCTATCAGTGCTTGGATTTGGGCTAAATTTGGAGGACTCTGAAAAGTAATCATATAAGTTAGCTAGGAACATAAAACTGCCAGAGTAGAATAAATTCGATTGCAGAGAAGCATTTCCAAGTAACAGTTAAATACATTCAATTATATAACTAACTAGCTGCGCTTCACAGTTTCACCTGCGTGGCTCCGCTCCTATTGGTCTCTTAGCGTAATGATATATAGCCCATAGCTTTCCTCGATAAATGGTCTATCTAACAAACTTTTATTATATCAGAATAGATAACATTATATTATTAGAGCATAAATTTATAAAGAATAGAAAAAATTCGATCACGAGGCGGGACTCGAACCCGCATCCTTTCGCATCCGCCCCGGAATGGCGCGAAAGGATGCGGGTTCGAGTCCCGCCTCGTGATCTAATTTTTTCTATTCTTTATAAATTTATATTTAAAAAGCATTTGAATGCCATAAAACCAAAAATATAAATTCATTATTAGAGCAGTTGGAGCAAAACTAACCTGGTGCGGAGGTAAAGTTGCAGGTGGTGAGGGTGGTGCTGATGATGCAGCAGCTGACGAGGAATGAGCTAAAGTCGTCATGAAGTTGCGATTTAAATGAGCTGCTTCGTATAGTGCTAACAGCATACCTTCTTCCCCACCACTAAAAACAACATTTTTAAAGTGAAACTTTTATTACATCGTCTCAAACTTTTTGGTCTGTGTAGCGCATGTCGCGTGACGGTCGGCTGCCGAGTAGGTATAAAGCAGTGTTCGGAACCGTACGATAAAGTTTCACTTTTACCGTGGTTTCATAAAACCACACAACATTTTTTGTCACTTAATTAAGAATATTTTAAGAATTTAACTTTTGAAACTCTCTGTGCGATGTATAGACCTGTATATCTGTATGTAACCAACCCACTTTAACAGACAAATATAATTTAAACTTTGTACACTTATCAAGGATCAGTGATAATATAATAACTTCATAAGCTTATCTTAATACTTAGTGTGTTATAAGTTATTTTTATAACTATATTAATTACATTGCAAAAAACTTCTAATTAAATTGTTTTATTAACCACAATACCTATTTCTTTGTCCCCGAAAAACAGGCTGAGTGTCATCATTTGTAAGGAATATGCCTCCCACCATACTTGTGAGTGAACTAAGCCAACCTCCACTGTTTGTCTGCATACCACCAAAAGTTGACATTACATAATCATTCAACGAAGCTGTTATAACTTGGCCATATCTGAAATGTATACTTTAGTTTCAGATATTATAAATAGCAACACGGGTCAGGAAATATATCAATTAAATATCTTATTGAAATTTATTCAATTGCAAATTATTGAACATTATATATAGTAATAATGGACAACTTGATGATTGCAGTCCCTCATCTCAAAATATTTTTTTGAAGTGAAACTTCTTTATCGGGGTTGGAAAAAAATTTAGTGTAACATTTTTTCGTTACGCGCGACATTTTTCCGTTACGCGCCATCTTTTTCTTATCCCTACCACGCGTGATTCGACGTATTTCTGTAAAGTTACATATAGTAAATTATTTTTTGAAAAATAAGGTCATAAAGAAGTTTCACTTCTTACGTGTGTAGGTACACTAGTGCACGCACACATTCTTATTTTATACTTACTGGTTACAAAATGTATGTGGATTATTGCAATTGTGAAAATTATTAATAAAATCTTACCCATTGAGAGCTAGCTCATCATCCAGTATTGATAATTTAACCACATATGGATTGGCAGATTCTTGTTTCTTATAATTAACAAGGAACATTAGAAGGAGTACAACATCATAACCTACAAAAATGAATGAAAACAATACAAATAATCCTTTTAACAAAATCACCCTCCTTTTAACAAAATGGTAGTTGTTAGGAAGGAAATGATAGATTTTAATTAGAATTATTTGAATATAATTTAAATTTACAATAAAAGTAATTATAATAAATGTTATACATTTATTTCATTGTTTATTAAAGGATTTTACTAACTATGACTATTGAAGTGAAACTTCTTTATCGGGGTTGGACAAAAATTTAGTGTAACATTTTTGCGTTACGCCGTATGCGTGACATTTTTGCGTTACGCCGTATGCGTGACATTTTTGCGTTACGCCGTACGCGTGACATTTTTGCGTTACGCCATACTCGTGACATTTTTAAGGTCATAAAGAAGTTTCACTTCTTACGTGTGTACTCTAGTAGACACATACATTTTTTTATTCAATTATTTTATTACTATACTCACCATGCTGTTGGCGTTCAGTAGAAGTACACAGTAAGTGTATCAATGGTTCAAACAGTGAATTCATCATCAGATATTCCACCAGTGGATTATCATCAATATTGTCAATACCGGTTGCTATTATTAGCAGTAATTTGAGAACCATTGACTTTAAACTGTCTGGAACATCACCTGTAATAAAACAAAGTGTAATTAATGAAAATTGGATGAAATTAATTAAAAAAAGCTTTATTAAAAGAAATTAAAGCAAGTTAAAATTAATGGGAAATATATTTTTCATTTAGTTAATATAAAAGTACTGCTACAAATACATCAACAATTTATCATAATTTTTTTTACTTAGGAACCTATTAATTTTTATTTCTGTGAGAAATATTTAATAATATTTAATTGCAATAGTAATGTACAAAATTTTACATTGAATGGCTTCAATTTAAAAGAAAATTGCATAAAATATTTCAATCTTTGCAGACTTGTTGGATTCTAATCTGAATGTGATTTTAGTTCTTACCTGATAGCACAGAATTACAGTGTTCCAAAAGCTTTTGCATCTTAGCATTAGGGTTCTCTGTTCCCAACAGTATGAGTTTTATATTTATATTTGAATCCTGTGCAAGTCTTTGGTACATAGTAGTGAGTAAAGCACTAAAAGTCTGCAGTGCATACACTAACCTGTGAATAGTACATCGTTACATTATTAAGGAAGCATAAAATTGTATACAGTATAGGAATGACAAACAATATTTTCAACAAACAAAAAACAAATATTCAACATATCAAAAAGTACCATGTTAAATGCCAGCTACCAGCAGAATAGCCTTGTTTATTAATACGTAATGCACTCTTATCTTATAGTCTCCTAGATAGAAGTCTTATAAATACAGCATACCTGATATGGTGCTCTTGTCCTAACATTTCAATACACTGAATAACAAGTAAATTGATATTATCTTTCATGTTTAATAACTGCTCTGGACTTAATTTCTGTATTTCTGCTTCCAATTGCGGAATCTTCGGCTTCAATAGAAAAAACTCATCCCAAAATGTGGGATTATCACTTGTAAGGTCCTCTCCTCTGAAGAAAGATTCATAAATCTGAACAACCTTCTCCTTTAGGTGTCTTTTGGATCCAGAACCACTCCTTTTTCTTGTAGCCATTATAGTAGGGGGTGTAAGTACTGTTTATTAATAATATTACGGTAACCTTAAAATTTATCCACTTAAACACTTGATTTTAGTTGTTTAATTATGGAAAAACTAATTGTGAAAGCAACCGTTTTATTTATTTTTTTAATCAACTGGAAATATATATGTTGAATATTCCTATATATTGCTTGTATATTAATAAAGTTATTAATATTTATATTTTACATGGAAGTGAACATTGAACGTCACTGATCAGCCGTCAATGACAGTTGACACTTGACACATTACCGCAATGTCATTTGTCAATTGTCATTTCGTGCTTGTCGCGACGTGAATGGGCTACTACTAACCTCATCCTATAAAAATATTTTAAAACTGTATTGTCTATGATCCATATAGTCTGTAATTCTTATCTGTATCTGTATTCTGTGTAGTCTGTGACAGCAGTGTGGCGGATGGTCGACTTTCATTTTAATTGTGTGCCAATTTTGTTTTGTTACTTGTTTATTATTACTTTAATTGAAACATCTTGAAAATAATTGTGTTAACATTAGTATCGCTCTCACCATGAAATCTAAACGACGTCATCATGACTCCTCTGACGAATCTGAAGAATCGGATGTAAGTGAAAAGTCGAGTAGTTCGTCTGATAGCGAAAGCGATGTTTCCTCAGTATCTGATCACCGGCATAAAAAGAAAAAGAAGAGAGCAGATTCCTCAGAATCTGAAAGTGACTCTGATGATCAAAAAAGAGCTAAGAAACGAAAACATAAGAAAAAGAAGAGGAAGCATGGTAAAAAGAAGCGTCGATCCGAATCTGAACAACATGAGTCTGATGACAACATATCAATTAGTGAGGGTGAAATATCTGTAAAGAAGAAAAGGAAACATAAGCATAAGCATTCTAAACGAGGACACGGGTCATCTGAGGAGGAAGGTAAAACCATATCGATCTAGATTCTAGTCACATGCAAAATAAATAAAATGTATTGTTAATGTTTAAAAAATGTTTTAGAGCATGTCAGTGTTGAACGTCGTTTACACAGCGTTGTGAAGGAACGTCGTGCCGATTCTGAAGAACATCGACCTTCTAGAACATACTATCAGTAAGGCACATTTTGATATTTTAAGTTAATAAATCAAAATGAATATATTATTCATAGCTTAATAATTTATGATTATATAGGAAAGAGTACCCACAATCTGGTGGCAATGAATATGACAGGGAAAGTGAAGTTGAGAGGTTTTATCGGGGCTCTAGTAAGGATCGTAGACAGCATTACCAGGATAATTACTATCCTGAGCCAGAGCGTGGTGAAAGGTTAGAACCTAGTACAGTTTAGCATTAACTTAATTCCATATAACATCATGGAAGAAACATTGAATAGGCGTGTCATATATTTATTGCATCATCTAATAAATTTATGAAACAGACCCTTAAATGACTAAATTAATAAATTATCCTATTGAATATCAATAACTCCTTGGATATCCTTTACAAAATACTTGCTAATACATTGTAGCTTTATTCATTTTGTACAAAAAAGCAAGAATAAATATTACATTTTTAAGTATTATTAGGTAGAAAGTGGATGTAGTATTAAAAGGCAGTTCTTATTTCTCTAAACAATTTTTTAGATATCCACCACAACAGGAAAGGTTTGATAGGAATAGAGATAAATATGGTCAGAGTAGTCAATACAATGAGTATAATCAAAGACCAAGGGAGTATGAACAGTACAAAAGGTTGGTGTAGTTAATATTCTTTTTAATTCTATAAATATCTTCATGATAATAACCACGTGTCATATAGTTTTGTTTAAATTTCAACTGAACTCAATTTTATTTTACTCTATATACCTAGTTGTAATAGTTCTTATCAATTTGTAAATAATTTTATGGAATGTTTATGTATGAGAGAAGTTTGATAGTTCAGCCCCCCTATGCAAGTGGCTTTCTGTTAGCGTAGCGTTCAATAGAATAGACTACGAATGTATGAGATTGACGTAAGCTGTAGATAAACGTATCTTAGCCACTTGCATAGGGGGGCTGGAATTGTGGTATTCTTACATAAGTATGTAAAAAAGTATGTATATTTTATATTACAAAAAATTAAATAGTAAAAGGTAAAATATTTTTAGGAATCAACGCTATGATGACCACAGACCAGATGAAGGTTACCAAAAACGCAGAAATGAACCCTACGTAAGGGATGACCCAAGAGGTAAATTAAAAATATTTAAAAGGGGGTTTTTCTATATTAATAATAATGTTGTTTTTTTATCGTTTCTGTGTGTTTTAAGCAATGATTTTGTAGCAAATGTTTTCCTCATGTTGTAAAATAAAATAGCACAAGGTTACATAGATAAGGTTTCTGTTTCTTAAAATTGAACTCAGTTTTAACAATTATTATAATCAATGATTGACCACTTAATATCCTATTCAAAGTGATAGTTTAATATTATAGGTAATAAGTATAAGCAGTATGGTGAGAGAGGTCCTATGAGGAGGGAATTTCCGGACGAAAGGGAGTATCATCAAAGGTAAGGTATATTTTTTAAATATTAAGATTTAATTTCAATTCATTTTGTATTCATCATAAATTTCTTCAGAATGTGTTTTGTTAGCATTTTACGTGTATTCTTTTAGTATTTTATTATTTTTTACATTTTATGTTAAGTCATTACTTTATGTCTCTTGTGATTTAATATCACATATCTGTGCTTATTCACTTGTTGTTTATTTGCCTATGTGTTTATAGCACATAGGAAATATTTTTAATTTTTATAAATATCATTTTCATTGCAACTATTTATTTAATATACATATTTTATAGATCATTCTTATAACAGATTATATTTTTATACAGGCGAGGTCCTCCTGAACCAGTACCATTCCGAGAAAGGGAATACCCTGAGAAGCGTGAGAGATTCCCTGAAGAAACACGCTCATCAGACAGGTAATACATCATTACAATCTTTCCTCTTTTTCTCTATAAATCATATTGGTGCTACAAACTAAGAAAATGTTAAAAATTGATTATCAAAAGAAACTTGTTGACACATTAAATATGCATATTCTATATTTCTCTCGTAACTGTGTCGCAAATCTGTAACGTGTATCTGTACCGCGTCGTTAAACAACTGTATTTGTTTTTACAGTGACATCTCTACAGAAAATTATAATGAGTGCAGACAGAATGTATTACTGTTACAAAGATATTTTAAAATTTTCACCATTAATAGTAACAGCTCTAGGCGGCTATGAAACATTATTGTTACGTTCGTTCAGAAAGCATACGCACATATCTGAGTATTTAGATTTATGGATATGTATAAGAGTTGAATGTTGTTTTGAATTGCCAACATGGCCCTTCGTTTTTTTACATTTTGCTACCACTGTTAATGAAAAAAAAAAATATATTTATTATATCAAATGAAGTAATCACCAAAGGACTTATTACAGTCTTAAAAATATTTATGTTAGCCTATGCAATGATTGCAGAAAATAAAGAATAAGGAAGAAAAAATATTCATGGAAATTAATTCATTTACGGAGAAAAAGGATTATCAAAGTTTGAATGTGGAAAATTGATAAACCATGTTGTTACTTCCATTGACTGAGAATATTTTACTGCAAATTTTTCTTTTCGAAGACGCGAATTTTGTAGGAGATAAATTACGATAAAAAAAATTATTTGAAAACAAATGTATATGGCAAGAATAGATGGACAGAATAAGGTCAGAGAATAGAAAAGTATTATTATATTTGATCAGCGGATGCCGCTCTCTTTTTTTCCACAATACAATAGTTGTTTAACAATGTTGCAACATAGTTGCGAGATTAATCATTTTTCAATTATAATGAGGCACTTAAAAGCAATGTCAGAATTGATTAAAAATGTGCACGCAATCGAAGCATTGATACCATTACGTAAAACCTAGAAGTACATACTAAGCTTTGGAATTTAATTATGAAAGCTAAGAGGCTAGAAGACTTATGTTTGAATATTGTGAACACTATTCAATACACCAAGACAAATGACTACCATAAAGCTTATGATATTCGACTTCAAAGAGAAACTCAAACAGCCTTCGTTAATTGGCTAATCAGATATGCTTCATTATTTGAACTACTATTGTAATAAGAGATATCCACGAATGGATGAAATCAGTAGGTATGTTTAAAATGAACCTGAATCATCGTTATTTGAAATCTGAATGGTAAGTGTATAAGGAGTGTCAAACTACCTCGTGTGAAGATGTTTTTGATGTTTACGTTAAATATTTTATTTAAAATGTATTTATTAGGCATTTATAAACGTTTTTTCCATTTACTTTGAAGTACTATTAAAACGGTTTAAAAAATGTTATGCCGATGAAGAAATAGTACGTTTTTATTTAATGAAATAAAATTCGTTTATTTTCTTTATGGACAACATATGATTGGAAATTTGTCGTTTAAAAAATTCTAAATGTTACATCGCTTGTTCTGAATATAAGTGACCAATTCATGGGAAAATTATGATTGTGTTTCAATCGCAGGAGCAGAGACGTCCGCCGCGAAAGGTTGGGAAGGCCCGAAAAACCCATAGCACAAGAAAGGTACGCATTTATTTTTCTATTTATTATAATGACTAAAGATATATTGAAAGTTACTGTTATATCTAATACTAGCTGCTCGTCCCGGCTAGGGCTCCGTCCGGATTGAACCGGGATGAAAACATCATAAATTATAGCCTATGTTCATTGTTCATCAGGGAAAATGTGGGATTCTACTGGTAAAATATTTTTTTAAATCAGTCCAGTAATCCGAAAAGGAGCCTATTCAATTCAAACAAACAATTTTCAAATCTTGCCTCTAATATTTATCTAATATTTTTAATTCTCGTGTCGCGATGTTTCTAATTAAAATCCAGACACACATCACCATCCACCGACACAGCTTTACCAATTCTAATGAAATTTTGTGTGCATAACGGTTAGGTCTGCGAATCGGACAACTTCTATTTTTCATACCATAAATTATAAGAGAAAGTCAAAACAGCGTTTGCCGGGATAGTTCGTTAGCTCTATATTATTATATCTCGGTAATGAGACGACGAATTATGAGTGGGTATAAAGAAAAATTACCAATCTTCTATTAGACGTGTAATATTCAAGACCAAATCTAAAACATAAAATATACATTGTATATATCAAATTATATGATATTTTCGGGGATTCTGTTTGATCAAAAACATAAAATATTAAAATTGACTCGATAAAAAAAATCGCGTTACCTCTAATTTTCACCTCCGTGAAGTTGGCACCACACTTTGAAGTTAGAAAAATTTTAAAGGTTGTTCCAGGTTGTTCTAGGTTTGTTCTACATTGTTCCAGAATTTCATACAGCTGAGATTAAAAATTTTCGAGAAAAGTCAAAAAAACCGATTTTAGAGCTGGCACCGCACTTTTAAGATATCAACTTCTCTTTGGTTTTTTACGAATTATGTGGGAAATAAATTTTTTTCGGACGCGATATTTTGGAACAATATAGAACAAACCTAGAACAACTCAGAACAACCGCCAGAATCGTGATATCTTAAAAGTGCGGTGCCAGCTCTAAAATTTTTTGACTTTTCTCGAAAAGTTTTAATCTCAGCTGTATGAAATTCTGGAACAATGTAGAACAAACCTAGAACAACCTGGAACAACCTTTAAAATTTTTCTAACTTCAAAGTGTGGTGCCAACTTCCCGGAGGCCTAATTTTCACACTTTTACGATTTCTACTTGACATGATTTTTTTTTGATAAAACGTTAGGTAACTTCGTGATTTTTTTTATCGAGTCAATTATAATATTTTATGTTTTAATATCATCTGGTTCATATATATTTTATTTTTTAGATTTGTTCTTAAATATCACATGTATCATCTAATAGAAGATTGGTAATTTTGCTTAACCTCTCCCCTCTCTTTGATTGCAACAAGGTAACACAATACCTATTTGTAGTTCTTAATTACTTGTACATGTATTTACATATATGTAGATCTAAATTGCAATAAATTTCCATTTTACTGCATTTGATTAACATAATTGATTAATTGGATCATTAATTAGCAAGGTTTTTACATTTTTGTACACATGCCAAAGTAATTACATCATGACGTAACTTCATCTTGAACTTGTTAAGTTATCCTCGGCTGCGCATGCATGAGCAAAGAAAATTCCAAATGGATATGAGATGTTTGTCCATTGCAAAAAGTTAATAGTAAAAGTGGCCTATTATGAGGCTATTTTTAACCAATCTTTCTAGCTTCCTAACAATCTCCAGACGCATGCAAAAAAACATTAAATAAAACTAGTGTCGCACTAGTTTTATGAAAATGAAATAATAACAAACAAACACACTGTATTTATAATAGGGATAGTAACGATTTATTATATTAGTTGGCAGAATAAGGACGATCTCAAGAAATAATCGTAACATCCTTCATAGAGTTTCCACGGTTTTCAGGGAATATTCCAGAAGCCCAGAAGAACGGTACAAGGAAAAGAGAAGAGTGGAGCATAAAGAAGAGAGAGGGGATCGCGATAGAGACACCTACAGGGAAAGGGGAGATCGCAGGCGGGAGTACAGTAGAGATAGACACAGGTCGAGCAACGATGCTCGTGCCGATAGAGGGCTAAGGGAGAGAAAGAGCAGGTGAGAGATAGAAAGATAAATAAAACGTTCAGAAAATTTATTTATATTTTGATATTGACTACAAAGTGTTGTATAGTTAGACTTTACTTATTATATTTGGTCATTTAATAAATTCCTTTCAGGTTTGCTGATGCAGACGAAAAGAAAGACTACAGCTGGGGCAAGACAGAAGTGAAGAAGGAAGGAAGTCAAACAGGAGAGAAGGAGAAACCTAACTTTGGTTTATCGGGCAAACTGACTGCTGACGCTAACACTGTCAACGGTGTCGTTATTAAATACACTGAGCCGGATGACGCTAAACAACCGAAAAGACGTTGGAGGTATGTTAATACGTATATATTTTTGCGTATTATTTGCAAAAAAATGTTTTATTTTTAATAATGTACGCAACATACGTTCTAATGATTACGCACGCGTCGCAGGTTCTACCCGTTCAAGGGCGACAAGGCACTGCCGATCCTGTACATCCACCGGCAGTCGTCGTTCCTGATCGGGCGCGACAAGAAGGTGTGCGACATCCCGCTGGAGCACCCGTCCATCAGCAAGCAGCACGCCGCGCTGCAGTACCGCGCCGCGCCCTTCCAGCGCGCCGACGGGACCACCGGCCGCCGCGTGCGCCCCTACGTCATCGACCTGGGTGAGTGTGTGTGCGCCGCGCCCCCAGCGAGCAGCACGCCGCGCTGCAGTACCGCGCCGCGCCCTTCCAGCGCGCCGACGGGACCACCGGCCGCCGCGT
Organism: Colias eurytheme; assembly: GCF_061535395.1. NCBI lineage: Eukaryota > Metazoa > Arthropoda > Insecta > Lepidoptera > Pieridae > Colias > Colias eurytheme. Next base: position 5,488,693 of record NC_142993.1, on the reverse strand, counting down.
GCGCCCCTACGTCATCGACCTGGGTGAGTGTGTGTGCGCCGCGCCCCCAGCGAGCAGCACGCCGCGCTGCAGTACCGCGCCGCGCCCTTCCAGCGCGCCGACGGGACCACCGGCCGCCGCGTGCGCCCCTACGTCATCGACCTGGGTGAGTGTGTGTGCGCCGCGCCCCCAGCGAGCAGCACGCCGCGCTGCAGTACCGCGCCGCGCCCTTCCAGCGCGCCGACGGGACCACCGGCCGCCGCGTGCGCCCCTACGTCATCGACCTGGGTGAGTGTGTGTGCGCCGCGCCCCCAGCGAGCAGCACGCCGCGCTGCAGTACCGCGCCGCGCCCTTCCAGCGCGCCGACGGGACCACCGGCCGCCGCGTGCGCCCCTACGTCATCGACCTGGGTGAGTGTGTGTGCGCCGCGCCCCCAGCGAGCAGCACGCCGCGCTGCAGTACCGCGCCGCGCCCTTCCAGCGCGCCGACGGGACCACCGGCCGCCGCGTGCGCCCCTACGTCATCGACCTGGGTGAGTGTGTGTGCGCCGCGCCCCCAGCGAGCAGCACGCCGCGCTGCAGTACCGCGCCGCGCCCTTCCAGCGCGCCGACGGGACCACCGGCCGCCGCGTGCGCCCCTACGTCATCGACCTGGGTGAGTGTGTGTGCGCCGCGCCCCCAGCGAGCAGCACGCCGCGCTGCAGTACCGCGCCGCGCCCTTCCAGCGCGCCGACGGGACCACCGGCCGCCGCGTGCGCCCCTACGTCATCGACCTGGGTGAGTGTGTGTGCGCCGCGCCCCCAGCGACCAGCCGCTAATGATTATGTATTCAACGTTACGTTTTATCGCGTTTAATCGCCTCGTTAGCCGCCACTCGCGTGCCGATTAAACGCACACGATGACGTGAACTTTATAAACGCCGGTGTAACGCTGCGTTTGCGCACGTTGTTTTTACGCGGCAGATGCACACGGCTGACATATACGGCATTCACGTGCGACGACTAAACGTGGCGTTTACACGCTGCGTTTTTTTAGATATGAGTTTAGACTAATAATATAAAAATATTCTGATAGTTCTTGGCAGGGTTGGAAAAAATCATGATTTTTTTAAAAAATCGAATAAAGCACGATTTATTGAAAAAATCCTAATTAATAATTACTTTTTTGATTTTTTGATTTTATTATTTAAGTACCTGTATTTTTGTGCAAAACGGAACGCACCGCGTGCCTAAAGAGACAGTACGGGGATTTCCCTTTAGTCTAACGTGCTATTGAATGTCAAACAAACTTTTTCCAGTGGTGAAGCAATTGTTTGGAGCGATAGCTTCTTCAGCTGCTGTAGAAAGAGTGTTTTCTACATTTGGAATTGTTGACCCTAGTTTTTAATTAAGATATCTTAATCTGTTTTATGTTAATTTCTGTGAAAGAAAGTAAAATTAAACCTTTTTGTTTTAATCATTGATTTTTTTTTAAAAATGATTTAATCGTGCCAACCCTGGTTCTTGGACACCCTTAAATTAATAATGATAATAACTAACATTTCTATTACAATACTAGATTTCCGCCCGCGGCTTCGTCAGCGTTTTCAAAGGAAAACCCGCATAGTTCCCGTTCCCGTGGGATTTCCGGGATAAAACCTACCCTATGTGTTAATCCAAGTTACCTTCTATATGTGTGCTAAATTTCATTGTAATCGGTTCAGTAGTATTTTTCCTGACGTATAGAAATTTTCCTGGCTTATCGAAATTTTCCTGTCTTATCGAAATTTTCCTGGCGTATTGAAATTTTCCTGACGTATAGAAATTTCCCTGCCTTATAGAAATTTTGCTGGCTTATAGAAATTTTCGAGACGCATAGAATTTTTCCTGACGTATAGAAATTTTCCTGGCTTATAGAATTTTTCCTGACGTATAGAAATTTTCCTGGCTTATAAAATTTTTCCTGAGGTATAGAAATTTTCCAGACTTACGGAAATTTTCCTGGCGTATTGAAATTTTCCTGACGTATAGAAATTTCCCTGCCTTATAGAAATTTTGCTGGCTTATAGAAATTTTCGAGACGCATAGAATTTTTCCTGACGTATAGAAATTTTCCTGGCTTATAGAATTTTTCCTGACGTATAGAAATTTTCCTGGCTTATAAAATTTTTCCTGAGGTATAGAAATTTTCCAGACTTACGGAAATTTTCCTGGCGTATAGAAATTTACCTTGTTTATAGAAATTTTCCTTTCTTATGGAAATTTTCCACCTTATAGAAATTTTCCCGACTTATAGAAATTTTCCTGACTTATGGAAATTTTTGCGGCAAAGAGAAATTTTCCTCACGTATACAAATTTTCCTGGCTTTTAGAATTTTTTCCTGACGTATAGATATTTTCCTGGCTTATATAAATTTTCCTGACGTATAGAAATTTTCCTGGCTTATATAAATTTTCCTGACGTATATAAATTTTCCTGGCGTATAGAAATATTCCTTTCGTATGGAAATTTTCCGGACTTGAAACATTTTCCTGACTTATATAAATTTTCCTTATCTATACATATAAATTTTCCCGACGTATAGAAATTTTCCTGACTTATCGCGGGCCTTGAGCGCGAGGACCGAATAGAGATATTCCGTAACGAAAAAAACGTATGGAATTCTACTGTGGGGCAGGGCTGCAGATATAGAAACTATATTTATCTTACAGAAAAGAGCCATTCGCTCTATATATAATTTACGTGCTCGGGACTCACTAAGAGATCATTTTAAGAATACTGGTATCCTTACTGTACCATCACAGTATATATTTAATAATATTTTGCATGTACACAAAAGCTCTGACTTACACACAAGAGTAGGAGATAGACACGATTATGGCACAAGGAACAAGAATAGAATTGAAATGCCATTTTTCCGATTAGCTAAAGTTAAAAATTCATTTATGGGTCAAGGTATACGCTTATACAATAGAATTCCTCATAATATTAAAGAGTTTAGTAGTACTAAATTTAAAACTTACATAAAAAATGTACTAGTTCAGAGAGCGTACTACAGTATTCAGGAATATATGGACGATAAAGACCCATGGAGGGTTGTCGCGTAAAAACCACAGGACAGTTCTTTGGCATATTATGTAGTTAGGTAGATATAAGTTACATATTATGTAAATTTATTGACATTATTTAAAAGAGCAACTATGGAGTTTCTTGCCGATTCTTCTCCATAGATACTGCTTTCCGAATCGGTGGTAAATGTTAAAATACTATGTAATGACGATTCGAAAGTGCTACTAAATAGTAGTCTAATTGAATAAATGAATGTTTGAGTTGAGTTTGAGTTTAGTATAGTTGGTTCTTTGATATACTGTTCCTCTTGCTATTTCGGTTAGAGTCCGGGCTGTCTGGCTGGCCGCAGTGGTTGCGTTTATTAGTGCGCATCTTATCTGCACAGGAAAATATCCTTAATTTAAAGTCATTTTTTAACTCGTAATTTTTAATCTTTTGCCTTTAGATAGATCCATGAGACATAATTTTTTTATTGCAAGACGTTTTTTTCGTTGTTAAATAGGTGCCAGACGCAATTTTTTATTTCAAAATCATTAAAATGTCATCGAAATAAGTGAAATTCCATCAACATGAGTCCCCGTGAAGGATATACTATGTATAATATTCATTTTACTATTTACAATTTTTTAGCAACAATCTACCATGGTGCCTCCTTTTCCCAACAAATCTCAAATAGGACGTTAATGTAAACTTGATAAAAACCAAATATCATCAAATTCATATTAATACCCAAAAGTGTAATAAATATGAAACCACCTATTAAGAATATTAGTTTACTAATTATTCAATATAAGTATTAAAAAAGGATAATATAATATAAGTAATAAAGTTATTACTTACCTTTTAAGCGGAATCATGTTGATGTAATTTCACTTATTTCGATGACATTTTAATGATTTTGAAATAAAAAATTGCGTATGGCACCTATTTAACAACGAAAAAAACGTCTTGCAATAACAAATTTATGTCTGATGGATCTATCTAAAGGCAAAAGATTAAAAATTACGCGTTAATAAATGACTTTAAATTACGGATATTTTCCTGTGCGCACTAATAAACGCAACCACTACCGCCAGCCAGACAGCGCGGACTCTAACCGAAATAGCAAGAGAAACAGTATATCAAAAACCCAACTATACTAAAATGACTTTTTTTAAAACGTTAATAGCTCCCGTACCAATTTAGCTTGGTTCAACCGAATGAGTCATGGCCTCCGTTTCAGTTTTAACGTTATAATATAATTTCAACGCAATATTTTTGAAGCAGTCGACGAAATCGCGACAAATAATTGTCAGAATTTTTACCTTTTTAAAGATTTTTTTTAAATAATTAATCGAACTATCCTTCTTGGTTAGTTTCCTCACCGAAAATACCTTATCAATTTCTGAAAGCACGTGTAAACACAAATATTTGAGGAATTTTTATGTATCTGCTTTAATTGCACTTTTCAATAATTGATTAAAAAAAAATACAGACAATAGTTTATTTACCCTTTTTAATTTTTAATTATTTTACACATAATACATTTTTGAACGCATGAATGTCAAACAATATTTAGCGTATTTGACAGGATTGACAACTAATAATTGACATGTACGAAAATCAAAATTATTTTTATATTTTGAAATTTAAATAGGTACACGATGTTATGAGCAAAGTTGATATTATGTTGTCGATTCAAAAGTCTTTATTTAATGCGTTCTTCAATTCGAGTGGAACTGAGAGTACAAATACCGTCAAATGTTTGACAGAAAGAAGTGCTCAACTTTTAGGGTGCACTCACACACATCAGTCACCGTCACGGCACGTCACCGGACAGGATTAAAAAAAAATATGTATCAATAGTTCTAGTATGACTCTGTTCCCACACGACAGTCGCCGGCACGAAATCTATCAGTGACGTCCCCGGTCAGGCACGTCAAATAATCTTTCCATACATGTATCATACTTTTATCCCCACTCACCCGGTGCCGTCACGTCTCAGTTCAGTCAGCGTCGTGCTACCGTCAATTGCTACATGTTCTCTAGCGTGACACACGTCTAATCACTCACTAACCTGATGTATGTGTTCAATGATTCAGTCAAACCGGCGACGTGACTGACGGACAACATGACGGTGACTGGTGTTTGTGGATACGACACAAACCGTCACCGATCAGTCATCGGTGACTTGACGGTGACTGATGTGTGTGAGTGCACCCTTATATGGGAAAATGGAATTGTCGTCTTAGAGCGTATACGCACTATGCGGTCAGCCGGACGGCTGACCGCAAGCACAATTATGTACGTAATATTCGTTTCTATGCGCACTGTGCGGTCTGCGGTAGCCGCATCGCAGTGCGCATAGAAATGAATATTACGTACATAATTGTGCTTGCGGTCAGCCGGACGGCTACCCGCATAGTGCGTATACGCTCTTACTCTATCGTTAGCAGTGCGCGCACGAGCAACTTTGTCTCCGCAACTATTTTGTCTCTCCCACCTATGGGCTAGTATGAAAGTGCGCGCACGTAGCGACGCAACTCCCCATACAAATTGATGGGAGAGACAAAATAGTTGCGGAGACAAAGTTGCTCGTGCGCGCTAGCTCTTACTCGCAATTTTCCTTATTTGCTCACCGTTTAGACCTACCCTGGACTACGACAAACATTTTAAAACTAAAATCAGCTCAATCGGCCCAGCCGTTGTCGAGTTTTAGCGAGACTAACGAACAGCAATTCATATTTATATACATATATAGACGAAAATCAAAATTATTTTTATATTTTGAAATTTAAATACACGATGTTATGAGCAAAGTTGATATTATGTTGTCGATTCAAAAGTCTTTATTTAATGCGTTCTTCAATTCGAGTGGAACTGAGAGTACAAATACCGTCAAATGTTTGACAGAAAGAAGTGCTCAACTTTTATATGGGAAAATGGAATTGTCGTCTTACTCTATCTTACTCGCAATTTTCCTTATTTGCTCACCGTTTAGACCTACCCTGGACTACGACAAACATTTTAAAACTAAAATCAGCTCAATCGGCCCAGCCGTTGTCGAGTTTTAGCGAGACTAACGAACAGCAATTCATTTTTATATATATAGATGTACAATATACATGGTTTACATCAATCAGAAATAAATGATTTTCTACATTAACATTTACAGATTCAGCGAATGGCACATTTGTAAACAACAAGAAGATTGAACCGCGTCGGTATGTGGAGCTGCTAGAGAGGGATGTCGTTAAATTTGGTTTCTCTCAACGCGAGTACGTGTTGCTACATGAAAATAGGTAAATTACTTTTTGTTCAGTATATTATTTAAATTTTATTGAAGTGAAATTTCTGTACATGTATACGTAATACCGTCACGTTACTCCATAAGGCGACGATTTTGGTATCTCTGAAATTTGCCAAAGAAGTTTCACTTCTAACACGTGTCGTCGGCGCTCACACACGCTCTTTTTTCAACTAGCATTGCACTAAAGAAAATTCCTCGATAATATCACTCTAACCTCCTACATCTCCAGACATAAAAATGTCATCATAAAATAGCTCCTTTGTGCAAATTTTTTTGATAATCGCACAAATGACAAAATACTAGCATCAAATTTAGTGTAATTAATATGTTCATTCAACTTTTTTGCCAGACCAGGATGTCATCCACAATTCCTTCAATTAAAAAAAAATTGGTTGTTTGTAAAGTAGGTTTACGATCGAGATGTTTACGTGATAACATAATGCAGTGGCAGCGCTCAAGATGAGACGGGAGATCGGTCCGTCTCTCTCTCGTTATACCTGCGATCGCGCTCGTGAGGTTTTGGTGTGACACAAGTTTCTGAACATGTCACCCGACTAAAACGATTTTAAAAACGTTATCACGTTAAAAACAATTTTCTCTCAACAGTAAGGATGACGCGCAAGACGACGACCAAGACGCCGCTCTACCGGTGGCCACTACTGACAAGATCAAGCAAGAGAAACGCGCCAAGGAAGAAGCTGCTGCTGACGGATAAACTAATTAAATGGGCCCTCTTCACAATGGGCAGCGTTGGCCCAACAAATGATCGTCAATGTTTGCCGCCATTTGGGCGATTATGAAAAAAACATTTAAAATGACGGCCGAACATACATTTCGGCGTTACACTATCGTAATTACCTCTACTCGCCCAACACTGCAAATTGTGAAGAGGGCCCGTTACGCAAATATATGGACAAATTATAATAGCTTTATCTCCTTCTGTCGTTTAGTTTTGTCGTAGAGTGAGAAAGATACATTGACACTTTTTAGTATAATTAATTGTCTCGGTTATCAACCACATCACGACAGAAAGAGATAGAGCTATAGGATAAATAAATTCAAACTATAACTAACATTTTTTTGTTCCTTTATCACCTGAAAATTCAGTTAATAAAGCCACTCTTTGGGAAAAAACGTTGTTATTGTTTATTGCATGACGTTGTTGATAAAAAAAAAATTGTAGATTCTAAGACAATAAATCTTTGACTTATTCCTAAGAAAACTGTTGCTTATTTAAGCGTTTTATCGATACTTTATTGTAAATTTAAGTACTCTTACTCGATTCTATCAGCTACAAGACTTTTTTACAATATCATGTCATCGTAGTTTCAAGTTTAAGCTACTTGCTTCCTTCCGATGATGCCTATAGCAATGAATACGTTTTTAAGGTGTTTATAGGTTTAAATCGTAAAGCATTGAGTTATTATCAAAAAGTGTTTTATTTAATTACTAAAACTTTATAAGAAGTATTTTCGTTCTTTTTCATTCTTTACCTTAATCTATAACGAACTAGTATCTGGGGCATTTCACGCCAAGCGGACACAGATTTCAGGGTCAGGTTTCAGATTTCGGTTATATTTTAGTATGTTACACCTGTATATATCCTCGGTATGTATACGAAAAATTTTTGCATTTAGGAGCTTAGTTTTCAAAATACAGGTGTTTGAAGATGTCAGTAAGCGCGAAGTATGGGGGACTTTGAATGTAATTATCAGTTCAAGAAAAGTAATGTTTAAATAAATTGATGACTGAATAATATACCCCATGAAATAAACCTTTTATGCTCATATTTCGAATTTCGAATTTATATTAAAATTCCTTAGAAAAATAAAAAAATATTTTTCTTTGTCATATTTTACAAACTTTGCGTATTTTTATTTTTTTTAAAGATCATTAAATAAATAGCTTATATTATGCTTAAACTTCATGCAAAGTTCTAGAGTGGTCATCGCAGAAGTTTAGAAGCTACATGTATTATAATGTCGAAGCGCGGCAATATCCCCATACTAGCGCCTAGCGCGACGCACTGCAATATTTAAAATATTATTAAATAAAATAAATTCTAGAAATTTGAATTCAATGAAGTGTCAACAGATAGGTCTTTAAAAATTGATTAGAAGTTTATAAATAAGTTTTATGCTAAAATAAATAATTGACGAGATATACGTATTCAAAGTCGTAAAAATGTCATATTACTTTACTGAATATTTTTTTTTTAAGAAAACTAAAGTAATATTTTCTTGCTTGTTATTTATCATTATAAAATCTTATTAAAACCTGAAACGGTGTTATTAACTAACTATAATGAGATAAATACTCCAGTACGGTAGGCTAACCAACTAAGCGCTAGTATGGGGATATTGCCGCGCTTCGACATTATAATACATGTAGATTCTAAAGTCCTGCGATGACCACTCTAGAACTTTGCATGAAGTTTAAACATAATATAAGCTATTTATTTAATGATCTTTAAAAAAAATAAAAATACGCAAAGTTTGTAAAAAATGACAAAGAAAAATATTTTTTTATTTTTCTAAGGAATTTTAATATAAATTCAAAATTCGAAATATGAGCATAAAAAGTTTATTTCATGGGGTATATTATTCAGTCATCAATTTATTTAAAAATTACTTTTCTTGAACTGATAATTACATTCAAAGTCCCCCATACTTCGCGCTTACTGACATCTTCAAAGACCTGTATTTTGAAAACTAAGCTCCTAAATGCAAAAATTTTTCGTATACATACCGAGGATATATACAGGTGTAACATACTAAAATATAACCGAAATCTGAAACCTGACCCTGAAATCTGTGTCCGCTTGGCGTGAAATGCCCCATCTACAATAGTAATGAGGTTTAGAACTGTTATTTATAAAATATCTCAAGATATTTCATAAAGCGACATACATACGTTTATGTAATTAATTTTTAATTTTAAGGAATAGTCCTAGTAATGTATAAGATAAACTTAATCTATTTCGTATACTTGGTATATCGTTAGAAACCTTAAATTTATTCTTATAATAAAATCTTTTAGGGTGTAAAATAAAACACTTGTGGAATCGTACATAAATTTATTGTTATAAGATACTATCTTAATAGTTTACAAATAAATGCATTACTATGAAAACATCTTTGATTTTTACTCAACAATCCCAACTCCCCTACCCTATACTTATATTTACAATAAAACTAAACCAACACAATCAAAAGAAACAACCGTTTTTGCGGCATTCGCATGTCGCAAGGAATCAAATTCCAATTAGGCTAGAAGGTTAATTTTTTCACTGCTTCAAGGGACCACAGTCGATATGAGTTTAAGCATGATACCAGCTTACAAGCTGGCAGCATGTGTTCCTGAGATAACGGGTCTTGACAGACGGACCATAAGGGTTCTGTTTTTTCCTTTTGTGTTTTGGAACCCTAAAAATATGGTTGGGGCTACTGTGCTGTATTTTAATATAAACTTTGTCTTATTTTAACCTTCCATACATCCTCTTATTAATTTTCACTTTCCCCACTGCTATCTGCTACCTGTGAAAATAATCATTTTATCGGAAAATTCAACTTTGAAACAAAACTAAGAAGGGTATGTAACGGCAGCTCTATATAATTCCATACAGAGATAATACGTGCGGTCACCACCAATATATAAAGACGACTGACGGATTTTTGAATTTTTTGACTGACAGGCTACCGTCACCTATCGCCTGAATTGTTTTCGATTGTTGGTCCATTGAAAAGTTACATTTGGGGTCGCATTTTTTAGAGGACGCAATTTTATTTTTTTGATGTGTAGGGGTCAGTGTGAAGCTATCACCAAGTTTGTGGGGTCGCCACCCTTGTCCCACGGCCGCCATCTTGAAAATAGCGGTTGAAATGGTTTTTACGATATATCTCTTAAACTATTTATCTGATAATAAAACAATGTTAACATTATTCGTTGCAAATTAAATTCTCTACAACTTAGGTTCAGTAACTTTTTGTCGTAGAACTATAAACAAAAAAGTTATAAGCGAAAATGTTCAGAAATTAGAGATGTTTATATTTTTCAATAAAACTTTTTTATAAGTTTACAAAGAAATTATATCAGACCATTTTTGTAGATTGTTTTTCGTAGAACAACTTTTATTTACAACATTTTTTCATTAAGTAAATAGCTAAGGTTTTACAGCCATCCGAAGTGAGTACTATTTTAAGTACTCTTTACTATACAGAATACGATATATTATGTGTGGACTAATAATAATTTGTCACTAGTAATTATTTTATTTTTGTTATAATAATATTTTTAATAATTAATTTTACAATATTATTAATAATTAATTATTGAATCTTTTCCCCACAACCCAGGAGGTAGAGTCTGGAAGTGCGTTTTTTTTTTACGTCGAAAAGCAGGGCTGAAATGTTCTGCAGTGTGCTTCCATTGTTGTGGAGTCTGGGAAAAGAGCCAATAGCCAATTTATTATGTATAGTTACTACTGAAAAATAGTACTCACTTCTGAGCGCTGTAAAACCTTAGCTATTGACGTAATGAAAAAATGTTGTATATAAAAGTTGTTCCTCGAAAAACAATCTACAAAAATAGTCTTATATCATTTCTACGTAAAATGATAAAAAAAAGTTTTATTGAAAAATATAAATAGCTCTAATTTCTGAACATTTTCGCTTATAACTTTTTTATTTATAGTTCTACGACAAAAAGTTACTGAATCAAAGTTGTAGAGAATTTAATTACAACAAATAATGTTAAAATTGTTTTATTTTCAGATAAATAGTTTAAGAGATATATCGTTAAAACCATTTCAACCGCTATTTTGAAGATGGCGGCCATGGGACAAGGGTGGTGACCCCACAAACTTGGTTTTAGCTTCACACTGACCCCCCCTACACATCAAAAAAATAAAATTGCGTCCTCTAAAAAACTCAAGGTCAGGCCTAAAAAATGTAACATTTCAATGGATCATGTGTATGACTCTGAATTGACTCCTATTTCTTTTGAACAAGTGCATTGTTTAGGGCACTTACGATTCAATGATTCGGGGTGATTCGGGTGTTTCTGGAAATACGATAATTAGCGAAGATCTGCATGCGCATTATTAATTTTGGAGTACTGTAAGTAGGTTAGTGGTACGTTACCTCTCTACGAAGATAAATTTGATAGACGTCAAATGTTGCCTATTAAATTGGCTCCACTATAGTACCCAGATAATTCAGTTTTTAGATTTGGTTAGGTACCTTCCAGGTCAAAGCCAGGGTGTGAGAGTGGGGCAAGCGCCCCACCCTGCCTCACCATGGCTACGCCCATGCGACATAGGATACGTTTATGAAATTAATTTGTAATTTTGAGGAATAGTCCTAGTAATGTATAAGATAAACTTAATCTATTTCGTATACTTGGTATATCGTTAGAAACCTTAAATTTATTCTTATAATAAAATCTTTTAGGGTGTAAAATAAAACACTTGTGGAATCGTACATAAATTTATTGTTATAAGATACTATCTTAATAGTTTACAAATAAATGCATTACTATGAAAACATCTTTGATTTGTACTCAACAATCCCAACTCCCCTACCCTATACTAATATTTACAACGAGACATTATTTACAAATCGTTAAATAAATAAATATTTAATTAAAACACTAAGCGAATAGTTCGGTGGAATAATGATTACAAATTGCCTAATATCACAGTTTAAAATGGAGTCTTAAATATATGTTTGTCGAAGTCTTCTTGTCGAGATTGGGACGAGCTCGGTCTGGGCTCTCTCGTGAAGGAACTCTGCACGCCTTCGCATAGAGACGCACGTTTCACGATGCCGTTCCTGAGAGGTATTATTGTGGCGTTTGGCGGCCTCACGTTAGTTCTGAGCGAATGAGTTCTGTACAAGGGGGGTTTTATTAGCCTATTGGGTGCTACTCCTACTATGGAATGTCGCGAGAACGGCGCGTAAGTGAGCGGAGATCTTGGTATTTCGTAACCGTCGCATATTGTGCCGGACGGCGAGTCACTGTCGTACATGAGCTCTAAGTATTTCGGTGTCCGCTGCGGCAGCAAGTGCGATGGTTCCATCTGTTGTTCTGGGAAGTCTTCATCTGTGAATAGACAATTTATTATAAATAACATAGTAATATAAAAACACAATCATAATACGGAACACCCGAACACATAGGTTACAAAATAGAGCATGCGACATCGTTCAGGCAAATAGCTTTTAGTTAAGTACATGCTTTTACAAAATATGTTCACATTATAATTATATCAACGCGAAAAAGAACAGTATATGGTTATGATTATAATATTATATTTTCACGTGTTATGTTTTCTAAACGTACCTAAACAGGCGTTGTCATTCTCGTCGAGCAGATAGGTGCGGTTGTCGACAGCATCTGAACATGCGCATGCGCATAACAATATTAGTAAAGATGGGCTCGGGAATTAGCAATGTCATATAGGTTCTACATTTTAAATTAAAAGTTATTATGCACACTTTGCTGATTTGGTTTAAATTAATTATATCTTTTATTTTAATTAAGCTTTTTAAGCAAATGGAAAAATGTAATTAAAATACACCCTTATTATCGGATTTTATGCGATATACACAATCTTTTTTTGAAATTAAACTTCTTTAGGGCGCGAAAATTTCAAGGTGGCAAAATGGCAATACCCTCACGTCGTCAGTCGTGTAGTTTCACTTCTGACATGTGTGCACGGCACACAGATTTTTTATTATTATAAGCATAATGATTGCTGTTGAAATTGTTAGTAATGAGTAAGGTGTAGGACATGCTATGCACATGAAAATAGTATTGATATTATATTTTACAAAATAAAACACATTAAAATGCAAGAAGCGTTTAAAATGGAACAAAAGTAGATCATGTCTAATGTATTTCAAGTCATACAATATGAAAGGGGGCGTCCATTCACTCACGCGCACGGCACTCGCGACACGTGTGCTCCAGCCACAAAGCAGATACGAAGAAGAGATGCCGTAAGTCATTTTCTATATAGTATCGGGTGACGCTAGTGCGCGGGGGTGAGGGGGACGTTACGCAATGCACCGCCAGTATCGCCATCTAGGATAGCTTGAATAGCTTGAATTAGAATCTGTGACGTCAGGACAACACTCACCGTCCCCCAGCAGCGTGAGGTAGTGGTGCGCGGGGTCGGCGGGCGGCGGGGGCAGCGGGGCGCGCGGGGCGGAGTCGCGCAGTGACGTCAGGACAACACTCACCGTCCCCCAGCAGCGTGAGGTAGTGGTGCGCGGGGTCGGCGGGCGGCGGGGGCAGCGGGGCGCGCGGGGCGGAGTCGCGCAGTGACGTCAGGACAACACTCACCGTCCCCCAGCAGCGTGAGGTAGTGGTGCGCGGGGTCGGCGGGCGGCGGGGGCAGCGGGGCGCGCGGGGCGGAGTCGCGCAGTGACGTCAGGACAACACTCACCGTCCCCCAGCAGCGTGAGGTAGTGGTGCGCGGGGTCGGCGGGCGGCGGGGGCAGCGGGGCGCGCGGGGCGGAGTCGCGCAGTGACGTCAGGACAACACTCACCGTCCCCCAGCAGCGTGAGGTAGTGGTGCGCGGGGTCGGCGGGCGGCGGGGGCAGCGGGGCGCGCGGGGCGGAGTCGCGCAGTGACGTCACCGCAAACAGGCACTCGCGGAACGACGGCCGCGCCTCCGCGCTGTAGCTCCAGCACTTCTGCAGCAGCTCGTACCTGGGGAGTGGCGGTTACAATGTTTATAACGGAAAAAATTAAAAAAAAATTTTTTTTTTCAATGTTTTTAACAATAACCTAGTTTGGATAGAATAAGAAATATAGACATCAGCATTACTCTTTTTTTTTCGATTCCACTGCCATTTCAATATTTATAAGATAATTTGCGTAGTTAAGTCTTTTTTTAATTTACAAAAAATAAAAAGTAAAATGGATTGAAACGAAAAAGCCCACTCGTAACATTATCCATACAACAACAAACAACACTAGAAGCAACTCACAGCTGCGTGGGACAGTTGGGCGGTCGGTCGGGCGTGCCGCCCGCGCGCACGAAGCCCAGCACCTGCCGGTTGGTGCGCCCCGGGTACGGCTGCGCGCCCAGCGACAGCACCTGCACACATAACACTTGCACTTTACACTTTACACTTTACACTTGCACTTTACATGCAATTGTTATAGAAACTTATTAGTGCAGTAACATTACAGTGATGCACCCTACCCTTTCTATAAGAACTACATTAATCTTTAAATTATATGGCTAGTTTCACAGTTCATAGCTATGCATTGTTTTTTTCCCCTGTTTAAAAAATAGACTCATTATAAAAGAAAGATCTTCATAATTTGCAAGTGATGAAATAGACCCAAAGTACAAGCTTTAAGAGTGGAAATTGCTTATAAAGTAAAAAGAATGGTTATAATATTACCTCCCAACAGAGTACACCCCAAGCCCACACATCTGACTGACATGAAAATACTCCGTCCACTAAACACTCTACTGCCATCCATCGTACTGGAAGTAAACCTGAAAATAAAAATATTCTCGATTTATCTCCCACATAATTTGCTAGAATAACAAACAAATAATTATTTTTTGGACATGACAATGTTCTATCAATATTCTTGTTATTTAAATCAATAAATCCAGGAATGGCATAAATTACATTTTAAAAACCTAAAATGTGCCCTGGAAAAATTACAAAAAATGTGTATTTTTTACACATAACCAGCGATAAGAAAAGTTTACCTTCCCCTTCCTTCCTATAATAATCATTCTTGTATATATCTCTAGCGAGTCCAAAGTCTCCGATCTTAACAACTCTGCGACCATCTCGATACGCCACGAGGCAGTTCCGACACGCCAAGTCTCTATGGACGAAATGCATTTCTTCGAGATATCGGCATCCCTTTGTGACGTCAACACACATGTTTAGAAGATCTAGTAGGGTTAAGGATTCGGGAGTCCCCTGGAAAATAAAAGATTATCGTTTATGAAATGTAAATAATGTTAATGAAATGTAAATAATGTTAATACATATTCATCTGCAGTGCGTGATATAGAGAGAGTGATCCAATTATCAAAAACTTTTGCGTTACTACACCATACGGAAACACAGGTGTTTTCGGAAAGGGATAGAGAAAGATTTAAAATCTATAGTTTAAGTTATAAGAGTCAATATAATTGAACTTACCAATGAAGATCTTTTAGCTCTTAAATAACTGAGCAAGTCGCCTCCTTCCATAAGCTCCATTATGATATAATTGGGATCGTTGTCGAGACACACTCCTAGCAGCCGCAGAATGTGCTCATGCTTGAAGTTCGACATTAGTGCCGCTTCTTTTAAGAATTCCGTCTTTTCTTGCTCCGTTGCACCTTTTCTTAGAGTCTATAAAAATAATTAAAAAAAAAATTAGATAACAAGAGACTTTTAAGGTTCTAAGTTGAGCATTAATTTTGTTTTAAGATATTATCTTGGATAGGTCAAAAATTACTGTATATTATACAAATTGCACGAGCGATTCCTTTGCGAACAGTTAAACATTCCATACCTTAACAGCAACTTTAGTGTTGCCAGAATTATTGTCAATCTGTCTGGCAAGTCCTTCAAAAACTTCGCCAAAGGCCCCGGAACCAAGGAACTTAGTAAGTGTGATTTGTTCCCGGCGAATATGTGGTAATGCGGCTAATTCTGCGTCCGATGGACAGTGTACACCCTGAAGTCAATATAAAAATAAATATTAGTATCACTAGTAATTAAAACTAAAATTCAAGTGAAAGTTTTAAAATATTAAGCCGCGGAATCAGGATTGTAGAATTGTCATCTGTAACTTAATGGAAACTACAGGTTCAAAGTACAGATTCAAATAGGATGAGTTTTCTATGCAGGGAATAAAAATAGTTAAAATCGAAATATATTGTTTGGGATGAGTTTTCTATATGTGAGTGGAATAAAAGCAGTCATAATATAATTATATATTTTTTCGATTCATACCTGGTTGTAGAGAATATTAGTGGAATGTCTAATAGGTAGTTGGCGCAAAGTCGCCAGTTCGACGTCTGGTCCTCTTCGCAAAACCGGCGATGCCAGCTGATTTTCTAGGGCTGCTTTCTTTTTACTTCGCTTGTTGTATGCTGTAATACAACAAAACATAATATTGAAAAAAAAAAATTGGTTGTTTGTAAAGTAGGTTTACGATCGAGATGTTTACGTGATAACGTCTTATTGGTGGCAGCGCTCGAGATGAGACGGGAGATCGGTCCGTCTCTCTCTCGTTATACCTGCGATCGCGCTCGTGAGGTTTTGGTGTACAGTGTACAACACACTCACTATAGAACAGCACAGCGGCCAGCAGCGCGAGGGCGAGCAGCGCAGTGGCAGCGAGCGCGAGCGCGGCGGGCGGCGGGCGGGCGGGCGCGCGGGCCAGCAGCTCGGCGCGCGGCGACAGCGGGCCCCAGCCGCGCGCGTTGCGGGCCTGCACGCGCGCCCAGTACGCGCCCACTATCTGCCGACCGTCCACCAGCCAGTACGACTCTGAGAACGACTCATTCGATTCAAATGTTGGATATTGTATTATTAAAGTGTACTGGCCCCCTAGACAAGTGGCTTTCTATTAGCGTAAAGTTTAATAGAATAGATTATGAATGTATGAGATTGACGTATAGTCCATTGAAAAGTTACATTTAGGGTCGCGTTTTTTAGAGGACGCAATTTTATTTTTTTGATGTGTAGGGGGGTCAGTGTGAAGCTATCACCAAGTTTGTGGGGTCGCCACCCTTGTCCCACGGCCGCCATCTTGAAAAGAGCGGTTGATATGGTTTTTACGATATATCTCTTAAACTATTTATCTGATAAAAAAACATTGTTAGCATTATTTGTTGCAAATTAAATTCTCTACAACTTTAGTCGAGTAAAAAAGTTGTTGTAGTAACATAACTACTGAAGATGGACATATGGTATCGCGGACTTTCTTGTAGATATTGATCCATTCTATAATACCGTAGAACATTTTTTTGTTCTATCTTCAATAGATTCCGCAGCGCACGCGATGACAGAAGTTTTATTGAGGATTTTTTTACACCTTGGGTTACATTATTGCATTTTTGGTAAGGATCTCTAATTTTTTTGAAAATGCAATATAGCCTTTGTTGCTCAGTAAAGATGCAGCTTTCTAATGGTGAAAGAATTTTTGAAATCGGTCCAGTAGTTTTTGCATGAAAACCATACATACATACATACATACATACATACTTACAAACTTTTCCTCTTTATAATATTAGTATAGATAATACTATTCTATTCCGTTTTTTATTTAATAATAATACTATAAAAAGACGTACTTAGTAGTAATAAACATACTCCAAAATGTGACACATTATACTATACTCATATAATAGAAAGAAAAGAAAAATACACAAAAAATATTTATTTGTGAATTATCGATAACAAGACTGACATCCCTCAGGGCATAGCATCAGATAATTAATATCAAGTTAATGTAATTAATGTTGAGTGACACAAATTTCAACCTTATCTCTATGTGTTGAGGTTCAAAGTTATATCTATCGAAAACTAACGCCCAGTTTCTATTACGTTAGTCCAGTAACTTTTTGTCGTAAAGTTACTGGACTAAAGTTGTAGAGAATTTAATTTGCAACAAATAATGCTTACAATGTTTTTTTATCAGATAAATAGTTTAAGAGATATATCGTAAAAACCATATCAACCGCTCTTTTCAAGATGGCGGCCGTGGGACAAGGGTGGCGACCCCACAAACTTGGTGATAGCTTCACACTGACCCCCCCCCCCTACACATCCAAAAAATAAAATTGCGTCCTCTAAAAAACGCAAGATTAGGCCTAAAAAATGTAACATTTCAATGGACTAGTAATCAATCGTCGTCGTCACAGAACATTAAAAACAAATAGAAGTGCTATAATGTCATAATTACTATGAAAACCAGTGTCGCCAAACCCACACATTTAAACCGATAGTTATACAGTACACTACAAGTAATCTATGCCTTTGATTGGACAGCTTAATTTGAGTAAAAACTGACTTAGGTTATCAATTCAGCATTTCAATATGTACCCTAACGCACCATGTTACGGTTTATTTTAGTATAACATCCCTAGGTATATTAGCTGTTTTGTTTCTCATTGCACAGAAATTCCAAATTTGAAAACATCCAGCTACTCCACAACAGAGGGCGTTAGTTTTCGATAGATATAACTTTGAACCTCAACACATAGAGATAAGGTTGAAATTTGTGTCACTCAACATTAATTACATTAACTTGATATTTATCTGATGCTATGCCCTGAGGGATGTCAGTCTTGTTATCGATAATTCACAAATAAATATTTTTTGTGTATTTTTCTTTTCTTTCTATTATATGAGTATAGTATAATGTGTCACATTTTGGAGTATGTTTATTACTACTAAGTACGTCTTTTTATAGTATTATTATTAAATAAAAAACGGAATAGAATAGTATTATCTATACTAATATTATAAAGAGGAAAAGTTTGTAAGTATGTATGTATGTATGTATGTATGTATGGTATTCATGCAAAAACTACTGGACCGATTTCAAACATTCTTTCACCATTAGAAAGCTGCATCTTTACTGAGCAACATAGGCTATATTGCATTTTCAAAAAAATTAGAGATCCTTACCAAAAATGCAATAATGTAACCCAAGGAGTAAAAAAATCCTCAATAAAACTTCTGTCATCGCGTGCGCTGCGGAATCTATTGAAGATAGAACAAAAAAATGTTCTACGGTATTATAGAATGGATCAATATCTACAAGAAAGTCCGCGATACCATATGTCCATCTTCAGTAGTTATGTTACTACAACAACTTTTTTACGTTTTCAAAGTAAATAGAAGTGCCGACAGTAATCAAACCATGTTATCCATACACATATATTAATCCTTATCCCATTAAATGATGTTTTATTATAGACTGTTTCAATACCAGCAAAATACTTTTTAAATGAAAAGAATTGGATATTCCATTCAAAAGATATAACGAATTTTTAAAAGTGTCAATCTACAGAAAAAAGTAGGTATACTGTTCGAGCAGGCCGTAGTGCGGGGGTCACGGAGGAATTCTACCAATATGCGTCTTGACGGAACACAGTGGGGTTTTGGTCGGTAGGAATCTGACATAACCCACGGCCCGGAGGCCGTGGGTATCTATGAAAGATTTCCCCACTAAAACAAAATAAACCACATCGAATCAGACCCTGAAAAATGAAAGGGTTCTATTCCTGAGCATACTCAAGCGTAAGAGAAAAAAAAAGACTCGATTAGTAAAGTATTTCGGTCGCTATCGTGTTAACAAGAAAAAGGATCCGCACATACAGACACACGGACGTCCAAGACAGAACTTTTTTAAACTGTTTTTTAACTAGTTTAAATAACAAAAATGACATCAAAAATATCATGAACGTTAAAAATAGTGTTTTTTCTTAATATGTGTGTGTATGTATTATCTTACAAGTGCAATGTATGATACTTAAAGACATTTTAAGTTTGAAAAATCAGATGTTTTGCGCGAAGTGACAGTAGTACCCACCTCAACGCTTCGCTTATGAGGCGTGCAAAAAAATAGGCCGTAGTGCGGGACGGGGTAAAGGTGATTTTCATATGATTAAAAATTAAACCTATAGTCCGACCTATAGTAGACTTTTTACTGTAACGATATCGCTATCTATGCGGGTGAAACCGCAGGGCATTGCTAGTAATCTATATTTACAAAATACAAACAGAAAATATGCATTATTTTAAATCTTGGAATTGCCGTAGGTTTGCTGTATCGGTGGCCTTTGTTAGACCGCTTAGTGCTGTTCGGCATCCAGTTAACTCGTCACGTTGCATTTATCCATTTCTCTTTTAAATTAGCCTCTTTGGGAAATCTATAAATAAATTGGACAAATGAAAGCTAAGGAAAAATAAAATAAAATTTAATATTTATAATGTTTGTCTTTTCTAAAGTATCGATACTGTCGATATGCGCCACAAGCATCACTAAAGCGACATTCGTTTGTTTATTGCAATAATATTCCAGAAAGTCTTGTTTGCTGTTCAATCTATAATAGTACTAATTTCTTACGGATTAAGGTTCATTTTGACTAGATATTTGTATACAATTTTGACAAATTACAAGCGAAGTTATAACATAAAATATTATATGTAAAATAAATAAAAATAAGACTGACCGATGGTATGAAATGCCTCCATTGCTGATATTATTTCGTCTGCTATCATTTTTGCACTCTAATACCGAACAACACGTCCTAATTAATGAATAAATATGGAAAAAAGGTTTGACAGCTGACAACCGACTCGAATATTTTTCTGCGCACAACTGAGAGCAAGTTAGGTGATCTTACCTTACAAGTGATACGTGGGCCACGCCCACATCACACTTCTATCTACTTTACTGTTCTGTGGTCGTCGTCGTCGTAATCAAACGTCAATCTCATACACGGGTGTATTTAGTCTGCTGTTGGTACGTTTCTAAATAAATATTGAAATGTGTGGCAAAAAGGTACGGCGAAAGATGCAGATTCCAATTCAGTCAAAATTTCGAACATTTATAAACATTTGATCGCTGTAAAACTAAATGAAATGTGAATTGTTTAATAAAGACCATAATATATTCTAAAATATGATCTGATCAAAAATTAAAATTTATGAAATACAACAAATTATCTTACCAGGTCCAGTATAAAGTAGTTCAAGTCCTTCGCGAAGAATGCGCATTTTCATTTCGTCATCTATATCACTTGGCAAATCTGCAGACAGCTCGCTTATGTTTCTCGTCGAATTGTCTTCTATATAGTTAACCCTGAAGGAAAAAAAAACTTTATTGAAAAGTACAGCTCCATACAGTTATATTTTTTTATTTATTTAACAATTTGCTAAGGTCTGATTTCATGTCTTAACAAAAATACTTTTTTTGTCGATTGTGCTTCTGTTGTTCCATTTCAGGTAGCAAATAATAAAAATGTTTAGTTGGTTGTGTTTATAAGTTTTATAGTGATGGGTGTCTTATTGTAACCCAGGGTCAAGTGCACACTGGCAAGTGTCCAAAGGCAAATGTACAGTAGAAAATTAAGTGTCAAGTGCAAGTTGTCCAGTGCAGGTGTCCAGTGCAATACAGCACTTGTAAGTGTATAAATAGTTGAAAGGTGTTGAATGGTAAGTCTAGTGTAGTCTAGTAGTAGTCAAGTATAGTGTCAAGGGGTAAATGTGTCACGTGGTATACGTATTAATGCAGTTATTGTATGCAGGCAGCGTACCTGTTGGCGGGTTGGCCCCACACGCGGTAGAGCGCGACGGGCAGGCCGTGCGGCTCGGGCTCGGCCCAGCGCGCGCGCAACATCTTGTCACCCACGGCCTCTACACGCAGCGCGCCCGGCGGGCCCGGCACGTCGCCTGACAACCACAACACGCTTAGTCACGGCTTATACCTAAGAGTATCTATTATTACAGTAGTATAGAGCGCGTGTATTGCACAAATTGCTTAGTGCGCATTGTAGGCAGATGAACTATACATACTATATAGTGTGTGTTACAAAAATGGATGGGTAGGTATCAATTGCGTGCCGAGCTATCGATAAGTTATGTAAATATTTATTTACATAACTTATCGATAGCTCGGCATACATATTTATGTATTATATTTATGTATCTTAAGTAAATTTTATGTTCAATACGTTATTAAAGGAGAAATGTATGAATAAAGTTTAAATATGTAATTTTAAATTTGTTTGCCAAGTGAATAAAGTGTGTTTATTCCATTTGAATATTTATTCTATTAATTAAAAGTACTTTAAAAAATATGTTTAATTGGAATATCAGAAAAACGTATCCAGGACTTCTTAAATATTAAAATTAATAAAGTAAAAGATCGGGTTTAGTGCTATTTTTAACCGACTTAAAAAAAAGGAGGAGGTTATCAATATGGCCGGTATGTTTTTTATTAATAAACCGAACAACAATAATAATAATGTTTTAAAAATGAGAAATAATTAATAATTTAAAATGAAATAATAAATAATATTAAGATTTTTTTATTTAATTTTATCCATTCTATACCTACCAAAATCTTCAAAATCAATTTAGCGGTCCATATATCGTAACCACCACAGAACAGTAAAAACATATAGAAGTGTGATGTGGGCGTGGCCCACGTGTCAATAATAAGTTTAGATCACCTAACTTGCTCTCAGTTGTGCGCAGAAAAATATTTGAGTCGGTTGTCAGCTGTCAAACCTTTTTTCCATATTTATTCATTAATTAGGACGTGTTGTTCGGTATTAGAGTTCAAAAATGATAGCAGACGAAATAATATCAGCAATGGAGGCATTTCATACCATCGGTAAGTCTTATTTTTATTTATTTTACATATATTTTATGTTATAACTTTGCTTGTCGTAATTTGTCAAAATTGTATACAAATATCTAGTCAAAATGAACCTTAATCCGTAAGAAATTAGTACTATTATAGATTGAACAGCAAACAAGACTTTCTGGAATATTATTGCAATAAACAAACGAATGTCGCTTTAGTGATGCTTGTGGCGCATATCGACAGTATCGATACTTTAGAAAAGACAAACATTATAAATATTAAATTTTATTTTATTTTTCCTTAGCTTTCATTTGTCCAATTTATTTATAGATTTCCCAAAGAGGCTAATTTGGCATAGATTACTTGTAGTGTACTGTATAACTATCGGTTTAAATGTATGGGTTTGGCGACACTGGTTTTCATAGTAATTATGACATTATAGCACTTCTATTTGTTTTTAATGTTCTGTGATCTGATGCTATGCCCTGAGGGATGTCAGCCTTGTTATCGATAATTCACAAATAAATATTTTTTGTGTATTTTTTTTTTCTTTCTATTACTACTACTAATTACGTCTTTTATATATTATTATTATTAAATAAAAAACGGAATAGAATAGTATTAATCTATATTTACAAAATACAAACAGAAAATATGCTTTATTTTAAATCTTGTAACTGCCGTAGGTTTGCTGTATCGGTGACCTTTGTTAGACCGCTTAGTGCTGTTCGGCATCCAGTTAACTCGTCACGTTGCATTTATCCATTTCTCTTTTCAATTAGCCTCTTTAGGAAATCTATAAATAAATTGGACAAATGAAAGCTAAGGAAAAATAAAATAAAATTTAATATTTATAATGTTTGTCTTTTTTAAAGTATCGATACTGTCGATATGCGCCACAAGCATCACTAAAGCGACATTCGTTTGTTTATTGCAATAATATTCCAGAAAGTCTTGTTTGCTGTTCAATCTATAATAGTACTAATTTCTTACGGATTAAGGTTCATTTTTACTAGATATTTGTATAAAATTTTGACAAATTACAAGCGAAGTTATAACATAAAATATTATATATAAAATAAATAAAAATAAGACTTACCGATGGTATGAAATGCCGCCATTGTTGATATTATTTCGTCTGCTATCATTTTTGCACTCTAATACCGAACAACACGTCCTAATTAATGAATAAATATGGAAAAAAGGTTTGACAGCTGACAACCGACTCGAATATTTTTCTGCGCACAACTGAGAGCAAGTTAGGTGATCTTACCTTACAAGTGACACGTGGGCCACGCCCACATCGCACTTCTATCTACTTTACTGTTCTGTGCATCAGATAAATATCAAGTAAATGTCATTAATGTTGAGTGACACAAATTTCAACCTTATCTCTATGTGTTGAGGTTCAAAGTTATATCTATCGAAAACTAACGCCCTCTGTTGTGGAGTAGCTGAATGTTTTCGAATTTGGAATTTCTGTGCAATGAGAAACAAAACAGCTAATATACCTAGGGATGTTATACTAAAATAAACCGTAACATGGTGCGTTAGGGTACATATTGAAATGGTGAATTTATAACCTAAGTCAGTTTTTACTCAAATTAAGCTGTCCAATCAAAGACATAGTTTACTTGTAGTGTACTGTATAACTATCGGTTTAAATGTGTGGGACACTGGTTTTCATACTATGTAATTATGACATTATAGCACTTCTATATGTTTTTACTGTTCTGTGATCGTAACATTACATACTTTACATTTACACTATAATACATTCGCATTCATAATACATATTAGAAAGTGTATCATACAAAACACACCACAAAATTATTTATACTACATTTTTAAAAGAGTTTTAATTTTAAAATAAAATGAATAATATGTTAAAATATAGTTCTTCTAGTAAACTATCGAGTAAAGCGTTGGTCAAGTCACATCACTACGATGACGTGGCGGCAATGAGGCGCGCGAAGGGTGCGCGCGCGAGCCTACGCGTGTCCGCCTCCCACTCCCCCTTCACCCCCGCAATACTAAATTTATTTTTATAAAAATAACTACAACAATCGACTTACCGATGAAATGTGATACTGGATTTCAATTTTGTGTTTTTTCTAGTATCGTTCTTGCAAGATCAAACTGCACATTTCACCATGTTTATTCGTAAATAAAAAAAAATCCCTAGAGAAACGCACTTCGATAGAACTAAACCACGACTACACGCGCTCGCGGCGGGAGCGTCATGTTGTTCCCACCTGTGCCTACTGTTCCCACTTCGTTGTTCGCACTCTATAGATACTATATATACTCTAAGTATTTAATAGATATTTCAATGGCTAAAGAAATAACCATTATCTTACCTTCAGTTTCAAAAGTGTATCTGTCATCTAGTGGCCAGTAGTACGGTGGAGAGTCTTTCATATAATGTAGACAGACTCTGAAACGGTATCGGGTCTTCGGTTTCAAGTCCTTCGCTGTCCATTCAGCTTTGCCAGTTTCTTCGCATTGTAACCACGTATCACTAGATCCACTCGCTTCGATGTATTCTACCGCATATCTGGAAATGTTAATCATTGTATAAAATTTAAGAGAAGAGTTCGAGGTTAATAGTAAACACATTGTATCGAAAAAAAAGTAGTAATGAAGAGTACGTAAACACTCCAACAATACAATGGGATTTTCTGACAATATGGTTTGTAATGTTGTTTATGGTTAGTAGATCCCTCGTTTCATTTTTGAAGTGAAATTTATTTATGAGTATAATTTTAATGTCGCGTCATGGCTTTACCGTCACGTCATGAAGTAAGGTGACGATTTTGGTATCATTGAATCTTACCAAAGAAGTTTCACTTCTAACACGCGCTTTTTTAAATTTGTAGTAGAATTCGTATAGGTTTGTAGTAGTAAATAATAGCTTTTGATATCACGTAGACGTACTATGGCTATTATAACTTGACAACGAACGTGAATACTATACAATTATACACTCACCGATGCACTCTATACGCAGTGGGCGGGGGCCAGGCCAGCACCAGCTCGTACGGCGCCGCACGGCCCAGCGCGATCGCGTGCGGCGGCGGGTAGGTGCGCAGGCGCAGCGGCAGCGAGTCCGCCGACACCGCCGAGTGGCGCGAGCGCGCGCGCACCCACACCGTGTACGTGGTGCTGGGGGACAGGCGGGACATGTCCGCCCGCCCGCCGGAGGATACTTCGAACGTGTTGTGCTCTGTATTACCAGATAAAGACGATATAAAAATGTATGCGTGTACTAGAATACACACGTAAGAAGTGAAACTTCTTTATGACCTTAAAAATGTCACGAGTATGGCGTAACGCAAAAATGTCACGAGTATGGCGTAACGCAAAAATGTCACGCGTACGGCGTAACGCAAAAATGTCACGCGTACGGCGTAACGCAAAAATGTTACACTAAATTTTTGTCCAACCCCGATAAAGAAGTTTCACTTCAATAATCTATAGAAATGGGTGTTAACGAATCTTACAATACGTGAAATTACATATACACGCCTTTCGTACTTTACACAAACGGTATTAACCACACAGATTTTTAACAATCTATAGAAATGAAAGCAACGAATCTTCTAATACGTGAAACTACATGCCTTTCGTACTTTACACAAATACTATAAACGCATTAAACAGAATTGACTGTACTATAAATGTAACTTAATATAAACGCTACTGTATATGTGAGGCCTAATAAAATCCAGTACGCTGTTATCTGCTTGATATCAAGAAGATATTGTGCTCGATAAATTCGAGTAACCACAGGACGTATCTTATAAAAATATTATGTTATTTAATTTTCTCACCAAAATAAAATTTTCCGGTGAAAAATAATTCTGCATTTACAGCCAATGTACTTACTGTAAAATGAGCAGTGAAACTTAAAACATAATCCATACTAATATTATAAATGCGAAAGTAACTCTGTCTGTCTGTCTGTTACTCAATCACGCCTTAACTACTGAACCAATTTGCATGAAATTTGGTATGGAGATATTTTGATATCCGAGAAAGGACATGCTACTTTTTACCCCGGGACAAAGGATAGGTTTTATCCCGGAAATCCCGCGGCAACGGGAACTATGCGGGTTTTTCTTTGACTGCGCGGGCGGAGCCGCGGGTGGAAAGCTAGTATCTAAATAACGATAATAATATAGGAAAGATTTTTATACCTATAAATTTATAAAGAATAGAAAAAAATTCGATCACGAGGCGGGACTCGAACCGCTCTATTCTTTATAAATGTATATTTATAAAGCATTTGAATGCCATAAAACCAAAAAATATCAAATTCAATTTTTATACCTTTCAAACGATTGGGTAAAAACGGCGAATCATCAGTTCTCCAGTGCAGCTCGTACCACAGGCCAGGCTCTGGTGTCCACTCCACACGAGCTAACACCGGACTTAACACTGTACCGATCACGTCTTTAGGTGCGGTTGGTGCTGAAAAAAATATATTTATACAGGGTGTAATCGTTAAGTGTGCACAAGCGATTATTCCGTAACTATTGCAGATATCAAAAAACTTTAAACTGATATCGAAAGTACTTAACCTAATGAGTAAAATGGCCATAATAATTTTTTAAAAATAAAACGAGAAATAACCAAAAATGTTACATTAAACGCTCCCATACAATTTATTTCCCATACATTTTGTATTCATAGTAGATTTTCGAAGTGACGTCCTTATTGTGCAATACAATGAGGAGGTCTATTTACAGTTTCTAAATGAACTTCCCTCCAAATTTGCGAAGTAATTAAAGCAGAAAACCAAAAAAACAAAAAAAAAGCTAAAATCTTTCGTATTAAATGTATAGGTTGATCCAAAAGTAATGATAATTGGGTATTTCCTGTGCACATAAAAATATAAAATAAATGTTTTGTGCTTGCTCATGTAATCACTAAGTTATCACAAAAAAATTATATCTACAGGCCACGTTTCCAAGTATTAACATTAATTTTAATGTGAACAGTGCGAGCCAGAATGTTTCCCGACGAAAAGAAGAAACAACGATTCGACATTTAGAGGGTGAATTTCTAAATTTTTAATTAGATCAGGATAATTTTTTGTCACGATTTGTGACCATGGGCGTTACCTGGGTTCACCATGTTTATGCTGAAACCAAGAAACAATCAATGGCCTGGATGCGAGCTTCCAAAGTGACGGTGAAGATTTTCAAAGTGAAAATTAGTGGGATAGATTAAAGCCGTAGTTTTTTGGGACGCTGAAGAAATGTGGAATATTTTAAGAAGGTAGCCACTACTACACAGGGCTCTTACTACACAGACCAAATTAAAAGATTGCGGGTAGGTTAGTAAGAAAAAGAGACATGGCAAACTTCAGTCTTGAATGTTGGTTCACCAAGACAACGCACCAGATCACAAAGCGTCAGTTGCGATGGCTGCCAATCAAAAATCGGCATTGAAAATGCTTGAACACCCACCCTGTTTGTAAGATCTAGCTCCTAGTTAATTCTATCTCTTACCTCGGCACAAGAAACACCGTCGATACAAGAAATTTTAAGACGACAGCGAAGTGATGGCCGATTTTGAGGGGTTTTTGTAGATGAAGTCAAAGTTTTTTTTTTTTCTAAGTTAAGAAAAAAAAATATCGAAGTATATTATCTAGTTAGAAGACTATCTAGAGAAATACATAATTATTTTAACTGTAATGACCTTGTTTAATATTGATTATCATTACTTTTGGATCAACCCATGTACATGGGATATTCATATCTCATACTAAATGTATGGGAGGGTTTAAAGTTAATTTTTTAGATATTTCTCGTATTATTTTTAA
Organism: Colias eurytheme; assembly: GCF_061535395.1. Lineage (NCBI taxonomy): Eukaryota > Metazoa > Arthropoda > Insecta > Lepidoptera > Pieridae > Colias > Colias eurytheme. Next base: position 5,460,185 of record NC_142993.1, on the reverse strand, counting down.
AAATTTATTATGGCCATTTTACTCATTAGGTTAAGTACTTTCGATATCAGTTTAAAGTTTTTTGATATCTGTAATAGTTACGGAATAATCGCCTGTGCACACTTAACGATTACACCCTGTATTGTGACGAAAAGATCTGTTACATTGATCTTTTCGATAGCTTATGTTTCGTCTACCAAAGAAAAAGAACCATGTGAAAGAGTAACTTTTTGCATATAAAATCTAGATGGTAAATAATTAATTGATTTGTAATTGTAGATAATATGTGTACTGACTATTGTGTACCCATGATCGCACATTTTTGAAGTGAAAACTTCTTTAGCGGCGTTGGGTATAAAATCTTAAACTCGCGTCAGGACACTTGCCCTGATCGAAAAAGCGTAAGACGGTTTTTTTTTAGCCCTTAAATTCCATGCGTAAGACGGATACCATTCCAAAATATCAAACATGCTGAACGTTAATAATCAAGTTTTCACTTCTGCCGGCACTCCCGGAGTGCAACCCGTCTTTTTTTTTCAAAAAACATACAAACTAATGTGAAAAGGAAAAATAAATATCTTACCTTCTGCAGCAGTCTGCATCAGTAGCATGGGACCTAGAAGTGGCTTTACTTCATGTAATCTAGCATAGTAATTGGTCACTTCTATTTGAGCTGTGTAATTTGTGAATGGCTTTAAACCCGCTATTTCAACATCTGAATCCGTTGTAGTTATACGCAAACATGTTTCTTTATCACAAGGAGTAGAGTCATTTGAATATAAGCGGTACATTATTGTGTATTCACTGGATGTCATTTCATATTCCAATTCGCTACATCGGCTCGGCTTTATTATAGATGGCAATTGTATTGTTATGCTATTCGCTGAGGTCGATAACACCTTCGGAATAAGCTTTTGTGCGTTCGGAAATAAACATTGTCTCGGTGGGTACGGTTGGTTCGCCGCATCTAAGGCCATTATTTTGTACCCGAATGAAGATTTGACCTGTTCAATTTTATTCTTTTTCATTTTGTTTGTGTAAAATATGGATCTGTCTGAAGAGTTGTACCAGTACACGTATTTACTGTCAACCGTTATGGACATAGGCACGAAACCATATTTCTTTTTCTCGGTGGCGTCCACGACAACTCTACAATTGCAGCCTTTAATATCTGATGCAATAATTCTATACGACCAAGGATCGATCCAATAGATTTCAACGTCACTTGTTAAATCAATCACAAACGTTTTGGCTATTTGAGGACTTTCTGGACAACTACATTCCTCTCTGAAGGAAGAGTCTGAATCGGCGTATTCTGAATTATTGAAGAACGTTTTAACATCAGAACCGTCTATTTTCGAGGTCATAAGAGTTCCAAATCCGGTGTGATTACTTTCTTCGTACCAGTAAAGAGTCCTGCGTAGAAAAAGATCATATTGTTAACGTGTTTATATAAGACCATAAAAATAAAATAGGTAAGTATGCATAATGCTGTTTCAGTATAATATTATATACTAGCTTTCCACCCGCAGCTTCGCCCGCGCAGTAAAAGAAAAACCCGCATAGTTCCCGTTCCCGTGGGATTTCCGGGATACAACCTATCCTATTTCCCAGGATAAAAAGTAGCCTATGTCCTTTCTCGGATATCAAAATATCTCTATACCAAATTTCATGCAAATTGGTTCAGTAGTTAAGGCGTGATTGAGTAACAGACAGGCAGACAGAGTTACTTTCGCATTTATAATATTAGTATGGATGAATATTTAATAAGTACGTCATAAACTTACCGCGTTAACGGTTCAATCTGTAAACTATACATTGCTTGTTCTCTCTTCAATACCCTCGTGATACGCGGCCTTGTATTAGGAAGACCCAAGTCAGCTCGGTACAAAATATGAGTTTCAAGAGACGGATTTTCTTCTTGCGTCCAGTATATAGATCGACTGACCCAATCAACGCACATGCTTTTCGCTTTGCCGTTCGTTGAAGTAAGCTAGAATTGTTGAACATAGATTATAGCATGGGTCAGAATATTTTAAAAAAATATGTTTACAGGAGAAGTATTTAAGTATGTAACCATATATTTGATTTAGTATAAGTAAAAATTAGTCAAGATTTATTAAGCTACCTTAAATAAAACTTACTTTGTAATGTCCACTGCCGTTGATTCTAGCAGAAAATATTTCTTCAAGATTGTTTACCCAGTAGGCAATATTTTCTTCAATATCTATAGCAAAATCAATAGGGACTCCTGTGCTTTTAGGAATAATTTCACTTTCATTTGAATCTAAGTCGACAATTTTGATAGATTCTTGTGATGATATCATAACTTTTGGAATAGGATTAATTTCATCAGACGAAGCTGATACAATTTCAGAATATTGGCCATATCCAGCGTCAGTATAGGCACGGACCTGTCAATACAATAAATAAACAGTAAATATTTGTTTGGTTTCAGTTAAGTTTTTTATATAATGCAGATTTAGAACTGTTTTTGAAGTGAAACTTCTTTAGGCACGTTGAGAGTAATATTTCAAGGTTGCGTCATGGCAATACCGTCACGTCATGATAAGGCAACGATTTTGCTATCATCACTATGCTAAGTTCACTTCTGACACGTGTGAATAATACATAAGAATTAGTTTAATTATTCTAATAATAAATTCATAGCCAATATCTTACTCATTTGAAAAGCGAAATGACATAATTCCAACATTTCAAACATAAAGAGCTCGCTACAAAAATAACACATCTTAATATAATATAAATATCGTGTCACAATGTTTGTCCTCAATGGACTCATAAACCACTTAACCGATTATAATAAAATTCGCACACCATGTGCAGTTCGATCAACTTGAGAGATAGGATAGTTTAAACATGTAGGTACCACGGGCGAAGCCGGGGCGGACCGCAAGTAGACCTATAAGGCTATAATTATAGGACATTATTACACAAATCGACCTAGTCCCACAGTAAGCTCAATTAAGGCTTGTGTTGTAATTAATTATCACCTATCTCCCTAGCTTGACCGCCTCCTTGGTACAGTGGTTGGCGCTTGAGCGTAAAACCGAGGGGTCCTGGGTTCGATTCCCGGTGGAGACGAAGAAAAAAAATGTCTCGGTCTGGCAGGACACAGAAGGCTGATCACCTACTTGTCCCTAAAGAAAATCGATCAGTGAAACAGATGTATGAATAATGCATCTGCCCCTTACCCCACTACGGGGACACGGGACTTCACTTTACTTATCTCCCTAGCTTACACCTCACCTGAAAGAAATAAGTAGCGGCCGGCACTAAACCAGTGAGCACGAGCTGCGTGGTGGCGGGCGGCAGGCGCGCGGGCGCACAGGCGGAGGGCCGCGCGGCCGCCCAGCACTGCGCCTCGTAGCCCAGCAGCGCGCCGTTGCTGCGGAGCGGCGCGTGCCAGCGGAATATCGCGCGGTTTGTGCCACCACTGGAACGGAGATTTGAGTTGAAATGGAAAAATATTTTTTTTATAGCATTTTTTACGACTGTTAACAGAACATTATCTGCAAACTGCCTGCGTATCAACGTATATTATACTTTATCCACGGAAACAAGTTAGTAAGGATTTGTGATTGGTCAGCGTTAACCTTTAATTTAAAGGAACTTCTAACCTAATATTTTACGTCTGAATTAAACAGACAAATGTAGTCGTGAGAAGAAAGCGATCACGGAATAGTATCGCAGTTTGTACAGGCATTAAGAATAATTCACCCCCACTGACTTTTCTGTCTTTGTCATTCATATAGAATAACATATACTTGTCTCCGTGGATAGAGTATTATATTATGCATAGCAACAACACATAGCAGATCCAATATTACCTATTAGCGGGCTGAACATACAGCCGTGGCGCGGTAGGAGCAGCGGGCGGCGCGGCGGGCGAGCGGGCCCGCGCGCGGCCCGCCGGCCCGCCGCCCCACTGCGTGTGCGCACGCACTGACACCTCCACTGCACTGTATGGTTCGATACGACGAGACCGCACGGTTATATACGGCACGTCCACTGTTTTCTGGAAATATACATATCATTTTAATAAAATTAAAAAGGTTTAAAGACATTTATTCCCATTAAGACATTAAGTCACTTACGTGAGAAACTTAATTTTAAACATAGGTAATTATAAAAAATATCATTCGTTAGTTTAAAGATTTAGAGTAAGTTATTTACATAAGTTTAGGTTAGGTACTCATTCATTGCATTCAAAGTTTGAGCGTGATTTATTTAATTTTAACGCTATTGTATTTAATCGTAGAGTAAACAAAAATAATACAGTCATAGATAAAGTGAAGTTGATGTAATCCCCAAATTGCTGATCGCAGGGCGGGTAGCGCAGGCGGCGTCCCGGGCGTGTGATGCGAGCATTCTTCACATTTAAGAACGAAATATAACCGCATCCCGAAATATAAACATCGCGAGAGAAAAGCTCATTCCTTTTCACCACCGCCCATTCACACTCCGTTACACACACACTTGATAAAAAATAAGGTTTACTTTTATACTTATCACCAAGTTGTAACAATTAATTATGATCAAAGTTAACTTCTTACCTCTATCTTGTACTGTCCCGGGAACTGCAAGCTAACATCATAGTACACGCGGCTATTGTTCACGTTAACTCTGGTGGCGGGTGCCCAAGTTACATTGAATTTATCCCATTCTCCTTCCACGGCGATAGACGATGAATTTATTGTCTCTGGTATCGCAATTATTGATTCTACAAACAATGAAAACGTATATAAATATAATGAAAATGTAATAACGTATTATTAAATAAAAATAAGGTGCGTTCAAAAATATCTTCTTTATAAATATCACACTTTTATCGTCTACTTCACCCTGTAGTTTGAAGTAATAATAATAAATAAGCTTTATTAATCCATAAGATACAGTTACAGTTTAGTTAGTTGATTACAGCTTTTGTTTCAGTTTAAGTACACTATTAGAGAAAAAAAAGCAATTTTTTTTTGTAGTTTAAAGTATTCGCTTCAAAATAAGTACCTAATATTTATATGCGGGGACATTATCACCGTTCTATACAATCGACTTACTAGATTTCTAGAAATCCTAAAAGGTAATATTCCTAGCAGAATGTCCACTCTTAATCTCACTTACCACTCCCATCATGCAGCGTCGGATCCCGTACAGCAATAACATGCACTCTAGGTATAAGCTCCGCGGTATATTTCCCCGCGAGGTCAGATACTACGGCCCGAGCCGCGTCTTGAACCCACACGAGTCTGCCACTAAAGTAGCATAGCGGGCCCAGTGTGGCCGTACCAGATAAACGGCTTACTAGCGTTCCGGAAATCTGCCAAGTAAATGAAAAGTTAGTGTACAGATATCCTAGAAAATCTCATTCAAATAATTGACAAGATAGCGGTGCAAGAAATATAAAAAAAACACCTTGAAACATATTTCCCAATATTTCATCAGTATAAAGTCAAAAATTTAACAAATTTTCCAAATAATAAAATTAAAATGTAATTATCTTTATTTCCGAAATCTTACCTCATTAACGCCAGGAGCAATTCTATCAGCGGTTAGTGCTCTATGCAGTTCGGAACCATCGTAGCTCCTTACGAGCCAGTAGAGCCATTTGTTTTCTAAATCTGCTGTTAGACCCATCACTAA